>NC_087086.1:17642124-17829901 GCF_036172545.1 Culicoides brevitarsis | reverse complement strand
ATGTCGTCGTGTCTGTATGATGTTGGCGTGGGTTATGTCGTCGTGTCAGTATGATGTTGGCGTGGGTTATGTCGTCGTGTCAGTATGATGTTGGCGTGGGTTATGTCGTCGTGTCAGTATGATGTTGGCGTGGGTTTTGTCGTCGTGTCAGTATGATGTTGGCGTGGGTTATGTCGTCGTGTCAGTATGATGTTGGCGTGGGTTATGCCGTCGTGTCAGTATGATGTTGGCGTGGGTTATGTCGTCGTGTCAGTATGATGTTGGCGTGGGTTATGTCGTCGTGTCAGTATGATGTTGGCGTGGGTTTTGTCGTCGTGTCAGTATGATGTTGGCGTGGGTTATGTCGTCGTGTCAGTATGATGTTGGCGTGGGTTATGCCGTCGTGTCAGTATGATGTTGGCGTGGGTTATGTCGTCGTGTCAGTATGATGTTGGCGTGGGTTATGCCGTCGTGTCAGTATGATGTTGGCGTGGGTTATGTCGTCGTGTCAGTATGATGTTGGCGTGGGTTATGTCGTCGTGTCAGTATGATGTTGGCGTGGATTATTGATGAATGTTGGCGTGGGTTATGTCGTCGTGTCAGTATGATGTTGGCGTGGGTTATGTCGTCGTGTCAGTATGATGTTGGCGTGGGTTTTGTCGTCGTATCAGTATGATGTTGGCGTGGGTTATGTCGTCGTGTCAGTATGATGTTGGCGTGGGTTATGTCGTCGTGTCAGTATGATGTTGGCGTGGGTTTTGTCGTCGTGTCAGTATGATGTTGGCGTGGGTTATGTCGTCGTGTCAGTATGATGTTGGCGTGGGTTATGTCGTCGTGTCAGTATGATGTTGGCGTGGGTTATGTCGTCGTGTCAGTATGATGTTGGCGTGGGTTATGTCGTCGTGTCAGTATGATGTTGGCGTGGGTTATGTCGTCGTGTCAGTATGATGTTGGCGTGGGTTATGTCGTCGTGTCAGTATGATGTTGGCGTGGGTTATGTCGTCGTGTCAGTATGATGTTGGCGTGGGTTATGTCGTCGTGTCGTGGGTTATGATGTTGGCGTGGGTTATGTCGTCGTGTCAGTATGATGTTGGCGTGGGTTATGTCGTCGTGTCAGTATGATGTTGGCGTGGGTTATGTCGTCGTGTCAGTATGATGTTGGCGTGGGTTATGTCGTCGTGTCAGTATGATGTTGGCGTGGGTTATGTCGTCGTGTCAGTATGATGTTGGCGTGGGTTATGTCGTCGTGTCAGTATGATGTTGGCGTGGGTTATGTCGTCGTGTCAGTATGATGTTGGCGTGGGTTATGTCGTCGTGTCAGTATGATGTTGGCGTGGGTTATGTCGTCGTGTCAGTATGATGTTGGCGTGGGTTTTGTCGTCGTGTCAGTATGATGTTGGCGTGGGTTATGTCGTCGTGTCAGTATGATGTTGGCGTGGGTTATGCCGTCGTGTCAGTATGATGTTGGCGTGGGTTATGTCGTCGTGTCAGTATGATGTTGGCGTGGGTTATGTCGTCGTGTCAGTATGATGTTGGCGTGGGTTATGTCGTCGTGTCAGTATGATGTTGGCGTGGGTTTTGTCGTCGTGTCAGTATGATGTTGGCGTGGGTTATGTCGTCGTGTCAGTATGATGTTGGCGTGGGTTATGTCGTCGTGTCAGTATGATGTTGGCGTGGGTTATGTCGTCGTGTCAGTATGATGTTGGCGTGGGTTATGTCGTCGTGTCAGTATGATGTTGGCGTGGGTTTTGTCGTCGTATCAGTATGATGTTGGCGTGGGTTATGTCGTCGTGTCAGTATGATGTTGGCGTGGGTTATGTCGTCGTGTCAGTATGATGTTGGCGTGGGTTATGCCGTCGTGTCAGTATGATGTTGGCGTGGGTTATGTCGTCGTGTCAGTATGATGTTGGCGTGGGTTATGTCGTCGTGTCAGTATGATGTTGGCGTGGGTTATGTCGTCGTGTCAGTATGATGTTGGCGTGGGTTATGTCGTCGTGTCAGTATGATGTTGGCGTGGGTTATGTCGTCGTGTCAGTATGATGTTGGCGTGGGTTATGTCGTCGTGTCAGTATGATGTTGGCGTGGGTTATGTCGTCGTGTCAGTATGATGTTGGCGTGGGTTATGTCGTCGTGTCAGTATGATGTTGGCGTGGGTTATGTCGTCGTGTCAGTATGATGTTGGCGTGGGTTATGTCGTCGTGTCAGTATGATGTTGGCGTGGGTTATGTCGTCGTGTCAGTATGATGTTGGCGTGGGTTATGTCGTCGTGTCAGTATGATGTTGGCGTGGGTTATGTCGTCGTGTCAGTATGATGTTGGCGTGGGTTATGTCGTCGTGTCAGTATGATGTTGGCGTGGGTTATGTCGTCGTGTCAGTATGATGTTGGCGTGGGTTATGTCGTCGTGTCAGTATGATGTTGGCGTGGGTTATGTCGTCGTGTCAGTATGATGTTGGCGTGGGTTATGTCGTCGTGTCAGTATGATGTTGGCGTGGGTTATGTCGTCATGTCAGTATGATGTTGGCGTGGGTTATGTCGTCGTGTCAGTATGATGTTGGCGTGGGTTATGTCGTCGTGTCAGTATGATGTTGGCGTGGGTTTTGTCGTCGTGTCAGTATGATGTTGGCGTGGGTAAATTATGTCGTTTCAAACGTATTTAAATTAAATTTTTGCCAAAAAAAGGCGTTTGAATAATTGCGAAATTTAGAAACACGAAATGCGCTTAAGTTTAGAGTCCTTTGGACGAAAACTTTTCTATATTTTTTAAAGTTAATTTTTTTTTGAAAATATTTTTTTTTTTGAAATTATTTTTTATTTTGTTTTATTTTATTATTTTTAAAAAAATAAAATTTGTTTAAAAAATGATTTTTTTATAAAATTTTGATAAAAGACCTTCAAAGGGTTAAAAGTTTTGAAACTTTTTGAAATTATTCTTAAGCCTTTTAAGTCAAAGAACAAAATTATTTCCTTTTATTTAAGTTTAGCTTTAAGCCTTTGAGGTTTTTAAGTTAAAGGCTAATTTTTCTTCAGTCCTAAAAAAATTCAAAAATTAGAAAAAAAAATTTTACAATTTATTTTGAAACATCCTTCATCAAAAAATACAAGAAAAAATAAAATTTAAAATTTTGTGCAAGCTTTTAATACCGAAAACAGCCTATTTTTTATATTGAAAAAATGTTAATCTTACAAATTTATAAAAAAAACTAATTTAGTTGAAAATTTAATTAAACAACAAACTGAGCAAATTCAATTTTTTCCGTGTACCTTACCATGGCCATATGCAAAACCAAAATATAATGTAATAAATGAAAATAGATCATGAAACTGACAATGTTTATTTGACTTTGTCCTTGCACTGCACACCGAAATGTGTGATATTGAGGCTAGTTAAGGCAGTTGTGAAAGAATTATGGCAAGAGGAAATGTACAAAAGTGATATACGAGGTTCGTCTTCGACTGAACTCAACTTGGCTCTACTTTTTTTTTTGCGAAACTAAAGACATGCAAGGTGTTTATTCTGTGAACAAGAAACGATTTATAGCGCTTCGAGACTCTCGGCAGGCAAAAATTTTGTTGTTTATTCGTTTATATCGAGAAAAAGAGATTTAAGTTTTCGCTCGCTCATTCAAATGCTTCTCCTTATTTATCGTTTCCTGAGTAAGTGCAGCTGTGTTTATGTATTGAATTTTACGGAAAATAGAATATTGGATCAATTCAATTCGAGTCCATTCAATGGAGAGAATGAGATTCAGTCAATGGTGTTGTTGACATAAATTTTTGGTTTCAAAGAATTTGATTTATGGCGGAGAGTCCATAAATCTTTTTTTGTTTTTCATTGAATCAGTTTTGGGCGGAATGTTTTGTGTTGTTTTTGAGTAAAATGATGACATTAGGAAATTTTTTTTTTAAATTATTTAATTTTTTAAATAATTTTTTTTTTAATTTCTTTGAATTAATTATTTAATTAAAAATAATAATTAATATTTATTAGCTTTAAATTATTTTTTATTAGCCTAATTAATTTAGAGAGCTCGTTTTAAAATTTATTTAATAAGATCAACATTTAAAAAATTCAAAATATTAAAAAGTTCAATAACTCAGAGTTAAGTTTCTTATTACAAATTTCACTTTATTTAAAAAAAAAATAAAAAAAATATTAAATTGAATATTTCCGTTTGAATTAAATATTTTAATGAACTGATTAAATATTTAAGATTAGTTAAAATTTGGGTGTGTACATTTTATTAAATTTTTTAATTTAATTAAATAAAATGTAAATTTAAAAAGTATAAAATTAAATTTAATTTTATAAAAAATAATAAATAAATAAAAATTTTATTTTATTTTTTTTTAAAAAAAATAATTTTTTGTAACTAAATTAAATTAAATTTACTAAAAATTTAATTTTTTAGCGCTTATTAAAATATTATATTTTTTATTTTTATATTAAAATTGTTCTAAAAATATTTTTATTTTAATTTATAAGCCTAATTTGTAAGCGAAAATAAATGTTTCTTTAGCATTTTTTTTAAAACTTAATCAATTCATACATTCAATTCCTAGCCCTTTCTTTAATAAATTTTATCCATAAAAGGCATTCCCTTGAAAGTTTCCTTCAATTCATATTTTTTTTTTCATTTTTTTTACCACAACACAAGAAAATTCCAATAACATCACAACAAAACACAACAATAATGATAAAATTTAATCCTGTAAAAGAGAAACAAACAACTTTTTTCTTTACAACAACAACTAATAGTAATAATAATAATAACAAAAATATCTTTTCAATATATTTATAAAAGTTCCCATTATAATTTGCTGCAGTTTGCAGATTTTACGCATAAACCAATTTTTATCATCATCAACATCGTTCGTTTTTTTTCTCATCCTGCCTGCCATCCACAGCACAGACACAAACGCAGACAGTGATGATGCAGCAAAAAGATGTACAAATAAACGCAAGTAACATTAAAAAGTATCGCTGGAAAAATATTTTTTTTCCGTCGTTGTTGTTGTTGTTGTGTATATGCGTGACGATGCAATAACAAGTAAAACTTTTACGGCTCTTGTTATTCTTTTTTTTTTCTCAGTTACTCCACTTTTTGGCAAAGAAAACAGCTTTTCCATCAATATTATTATTATTACAGGCATTTTCTTGCACTTTGAATGCATTTTTGTGGATTGCGATATGAATAAATATAAAGCCTTTGCGTAAGGAAACGTGAATAAAATGATAATAACAAAGAATGCCGCCAATTTTATATCAAAAGAAAATTTCCGGTTCATACGGAAAAAAATTAATTACATTAGCAATTCACCTGAATCGCAAAATAAGAAAAAAAAATGACCGCACTTCTCGCATTTTATTATATATTTATTATTAAATATAATTTCAATTTATTTTAACAAACGCACAGGGAGGAGGAAAAATAATGATTTGGGTCAGTTTAATTATATGCCTTATTTAGCGCGTGCCTTGCAAACGAACACGAAGCGAGGCAAAACGAAAAAAAAAATACGGCAGAAACAAGGGAAAAAAGTTGTACATGTAAAAGGTAATTTGTAATGGTTTATAACCCATATCATTATTTACGTTTACAGAACGCAGCGAAAAAAAAACACGAATAAAAATTACAGAAAGAATGGAAATGATTATCTGTGTCAGTTACTTATGGACTTGGTTTTGATGTTGTTAGAGGGTTTTTTTATATAATTTTTTTGTTTTTTTTTTATTTTTTTATTTTCTACGAATTAAATATGTGTTGGACATGAGAACAGTCATCGTCATTAATGGTGTGAAGTGAATGGAATTTACATAATAATTATTTTTTTCTGTCTGGTTTAATTAGAATGTTAAGCAGTTTTTGTTTGAGTCTGAAATAAATGTTCTGAAGTGGAAATTTTTGTGTCCTATTTTTATAAATTTAATTTAGAAGGACTGATTCAGTGAATTAAAACAAAGATTCATTTCATTTCATTTTTTTTTATAAAAAATAACTTAATGCACGTTTTGAAATTTCAACCCCAATCGTTTTTAAATTAAATTTAAAAAAATAAATTAATTTATGAAATTCAATAAAATTTTATTTTTTTAAGCAGTTTTTCGATTTCAATTCAAATTACTTCTAATTTTGATTTAATTAAATATTTTTTAATAATATAGGTAATTATTTAATTTTAAAAATTTAATTAAAATTTATTGTATTTTGGTACTAAATTATTATTAAATTGTATTAAATTTAATTTTTATTTTAAATTGTAACCTCGAACTTAATTTAAATTTTCATCTCATTTTAAAATTTTAACCACATTTCATATGATAATTCCTTATTTTACAATTTTAAATCCCTCCATTGATTTAATAACATTTTAATAATAATTTATTATCATTATTATTTTTTATTTTACTTGTTACCAAATTTATTATTAATTTATATTTTTTATTTTTAGTTTTATATATTTTTATTTTATTTTTTTTTTAATTTTTAAAGCAGTTTTTTAATTTCAATTTAAATTACTTCAAATTTTTCTTTAATTAAATATTTAATAAAATAGGTAATTTTTAACTTTAATAAATTTAAATTGAATTATTTATATTTAAAAATAAATTAACAAATTAAATAAATTAAAAAAATAAATAAACTTGAATTAAATTAAATTTATTTTTTTATTTCAATTTTTTTTAAACACATTTATGAATTTCAATCTACCTAAATAAATTCTAATTTTTTTAAAATTAGAACTTAATTTGAAAAATAAATTTAAATTAAATAAAATTTTAAAATAAATTAAAAGTAATTTCTAAAATATAAATAATTATTTTTTTTTTAACCACATTTAGTATAATAATTTTAATTATTAATTTTAACCACATTTAGTATAATAAGTCCTTATTTTACATAATTAACTACCTCCATTTAATTATTATAATTTTATTTTATTTTATTATTTTACTTATTAATTTATTATAAATTAATATTTTTTTATTTTTAGTTTTAAATATATTTTTTTTTTATTTTTTTTTTAAATAATAAATCCGAAATAAATCTAAATAAAAATTTAATATCAAAATTTACTCATCTGATAAGCTATCCAACCGCCAAATCATACAAATCTTTGACACAAATAACGTCAATAATTCACCTGCGCTACATGCAGATGAAGTTGCGATAGTCCGCGCCAAAACTAAAAATTCGTATTGAATCACGGTAATAAATTGCTTGTTTACTCGTATATCAGGCAAGCAAAATCAAATATGTATAATTTATAATTAGACAAATGTTTATTTTAATTTAAATTAAAATTTTTGGTGGTCGTGGCTCTCGAATATCGCATTGCGAGGCTACGAGCGAGAGAGACAAAATTTTGCGGAGGATGAGTTTTTTGTGCGGTGTACATTATTATTACAAATAATACTTAAAAAATTCATGAAATTAATGAGTTGTGTTTAAATTTTGTGCTGTTTTTATTTATAAATGATTGAAATTCCTCCTATTTACCATAAAAACCTAAAAAAAAAGTTCAATTAAATAGCAACAAATTAATTTGTTTTCACAATTTCTCCTCTTGTCTCCCCTTTTGAGCAAAAATCTCGTTTTAAATGTTAATTTTGTTTGTTTTATATAATAAAATGGAGGAATTTTCATCATTCAACGAAAATTGCTGTTAATTTTGATCGCTTTATGGTCAATTTCGTGCTTTTAATTGAAATCAGGCGTAAATTTAAATGCTTTTAACTGAAATTAGGTGAAATTTCGCATAAGGAACGAGGAAAAACGTAAAAATTAGCGATAATATAATTTTGACTTATGCTCCAATTATGCTAATAAAACCGCAATCACTGCTAACCTCGTCTTCAGTAAAAATAAAAATAAATTGGTGAAAATTAAATTTCACCTTTTTTCGTGTGATTTTACGTTTCACAAGACACACGGATTAATTTTCTATTTAAAAAATTTTTTAAGTATTTTATGATTATTGCATTTTGTTCCATTTCGAGTGTAAAACTAAAAATTATTACTTGATTCTTCTTAATTTTGCCCCAACCGCAATTTCGACATGGAAGCCTCATTATTTGTGTATTTTTATTGCGAAGTAACTTTTATGGCATCTTTTTAGAGTAACACAAAAAAAATATTATTGCTCAATTCGAGTACGAGCAATTTTTTATGGTAATTGTTTTCGCATAAAATTCACTCGTCGTTGATGACTAACTCGTGATAATCGAAAAAAAATTTTTTTCCTGCAGTTTCAGGTGTTCAGCTGGAATTTACATTAATCCACAGTGCGAGAAGTTCATTAGAATCCACTTTAAATCGTTCTGTCTGCATTTGCTGTGCATGTGTAAAAAGGAAGGTAGCGAACAAACATACACGTCCTCGCAACAACAACTGCGTTTGAAATAACAATGAAATGCTTTTTCTGCAGCAGCAACGACAGCATCAGCGGAACACGAAACTGGAAACGAAGAAAGGCAGGCAAAAAAATTGTTTTCAATGCATCGCACGTCCCTTTCTTTTCCGTTGTTTGTGTTTATACTGCAGAGATTATGTTTGCTTTTGTATTCGCTCCGACTCAAAACATTCCCAAGGATTCATTCACGCGCTGCATAGGAATAAAAAGACATCACTGTACGAGAGAGAAAAAATTTGAATATGATTATTTTCCGTTGTTTGTTCGTTCATTTGTTTGTTGTTGTTGTAGAGTGGTTGTTGCAACGAACGAACGAGCGACTGAGCTTAATTTTATTCCTTCAAAAGATGCGATAAGTGAGTAAACAATAATATTATCGGTTTTGCGAAAATGATGTTCTTATAATAACAATAGTAAATAAATATATTTGAACGAATGGAGGGATACATTGTAAGTAACTGAGATAGTAAGAAGTAATATTCAGTACTTGAAGTAACAATGACGATTGTCTTAAATTTTTTATTAAATAAAATTTATAAATTTTTAAAAATTGAAATTATCAAAAAGTTCACAAAATTTTATAATGTTGAAATTTTTAAGAAAAATTAAAATTTGTTTATTTAGGAAACAACCTTTTAGACAAGTTTTAAAAAAAAATTTCATGAAGTATTTTTAAAAAGTTATTCTAAAAGATACCAAAAATGTTAAAAATTTCATTAAAAATTATCGATTTTGTTTTTTTTAAATAATTTATTTAATTTTGGCGTCAAAACTATTTTCCGAGTATTTTATGAAAAAATGATCTATTTTCATCCGCCTTCGGCGGCAAATTTTTTTTTTAGTCGGTTTTTCAAAAGTTAAAAAAATTTCTAAATCATTGATTTTATTTTTGCATTTATGAAATAAAAAAAAATTTTTTGAAAAAAAATTTTTAAAAAAAATTTTTTTTTCTGGAATTTTCTAAAAATTTTTAAACTATAAAGTATGAAACGTTTTTAAAAATTTTATAGAAACTCTGTTAAAAGTTAATTTTTATAAATTTTGGGCAATTGTGCTGAATCAATTTTACAAATCTTTCAATAAAATTTTCTGAAACTGTTTTGTTTTGGTAATTGTAAACATTTAATTAAAACGTTGCCCAAAATTTTTCATTTTGGTCAAATATATTTTAATTTTGAAAAATTTGAATTTTTGAATTTTACATAAATTTCAATAATTTTAATAATTTTACTTGTTTCATAAAATAATTTTTGGAAAATAATTTTTTAAAAATAAATTTTTTTTATTTTTTGCAAATAGTTTGTTTTTAAATAACAATAATTTTTGAAAATTTTCAAAAAATTTTTTTTAATTCAATAACAATATTTTTCAAATTAAAATAAAACTTTTATAATATTTCCATATGAAAATGTTAGTACTAAAAACGAGAATCTATAAAAAATTTAAATTTTTGATTTTAAAAATTTTAAAATTTTTTTTTTACAAAAATTTAACACTAATTTTTAATGAAATTATTCTAAAATTATACAAAAAATAACTATAAAAAAATAACTCAAAATCTATAATTTTTATGAAATTTTGTAATTTTTTAAAAGTTTTAATTATTTTTTACAGAAATATTAAAAATTTCATAGTTTGAAATCTGACTAAAATTTTTTAATTTTAAATAGGTATAGCAGAAAAAAATTACTTTGAGCAATGAAAAATTTTAAAAATCTTAAACTCAATTTAAAAAAAACTATCAAAAATACCTCCTTTGCTTTAAATTTATCGACTTCACATTAAAAGAAAAAAATCTAAATTTATATGAGTTAAAAATTTCTTCATTAAATATCTTTTTTTTACAATTAAAATATTTTCTACGCAATTTCCATCATCTGTTGCACCGACATCGGATTCCACTGATTTCCTCCGTCCTGACTAACAACGCACACAGACCTGTCGATATAGCAAAACAACTTCCCGACACGATAAACTTGCTTCCCATTTTCCCTCCTGCCGGGCATCGGCGCAAAAATAATTCCCCGTTCCGCGCATCGTTGCGACACAATTTCCTTGAATTCCAGCTGAGGCGGCGCTCCCACCCGAATATCCATGAGTGATGGTAAACTATCGCCGATAATGGGGGCAGGCGGTGGCGTTGGAACGTTATCTGTATCCGGAGCTGTGACGCCGCATGCACGTGACATAAGTTCGAGAGCGCGTCGAAAATGATCCTTAACTTGTGGATGTTGCAGAAAGGCGTCATTAAATTGCGATTTCCATCCTTGATACCATCGCGACACTTCATTAAAGTTGGGATTCTGATTCAGCCAAACAACTAGAATTTGCATCCAGTTGGGGAAAAAGTTCCGATCGAATAAATGGACCATCACTTGTAATGAGAGGATTTCGTGCCATTCCCAAACTTGATTGAAAATCTCAATTTCCTGTTGAAGCGGATTAATTTGCAGCTCACGAAGTCGCAGCTCCAGCTTTGGGACGATATTTTTGGCGAGAAAGACTTCCATGTCGTCAGCTGCGAAAACGCCTTTCCACGGGTTGATCATTAAACGAGCCGAGCGATCTTCGGGCGACCATGCCTTGAGAGCTTTCGATAATTTGTCACGAATCACCGGATAAACGGTCGTTTGCATTTTCGCACCCAACAATTGAACCCACGGATGAATCCACGTGTGAATTGGTACGTGATCCGTCAGTGGATTCCACTCGTTCACGCTGAACGTGAGTTTCGCCAAAACCATTTGATCGAGAATGTTGTCGAGAATCCATTCGGGCAACAGGGGCGCCCAAGCATCAAGTAACGACGCCATCTCATGCGGTTGTCGGGGATTCCAATTACCCGAAGCAGCACGAATTCTCGGGATAATGCCGGACCAAATAAGTACGGAATACGGATCGAAGATGTCTTTTGAGTCATGCGGCTTGATATCTAACAAAGACATCCACTTTTTGATCAACGAAATTGGTTCGGTTGGATTTTCAAAAGGTTCCCAATGTCGCAACGACGCATTTACGAGAGGCGCGATGACACCTGGCACCAAATCTTGCAATTGAAACTCCTTATATTCCGTGGGGTAGTTGACTTTTAGTTGAATAAACACTTTTTCCGCATCTTCGAGTGTCAAATCATCCGTTGGTTTGACAATTTTTTCGACTAATTCCAACGCAGACTCGAGTGTTGTGAGGTAATCTTTCTCTAACTCGACAATTTTGTGTAAATTTTCCTTTTCTTGTTCCAGTTCGGCGATTCGTGTCTCGGCAGCGCGTTGTCGTCGATCGTGTGCGATAATTTCCTGTTCACTCATGTCTACCAACAAGTTCAAATTGTGCATCAGCTCGGGCAAGGCGAAATTTTGCGTTTCCTTTCGCTCGATATCGTCTTCGTGTTTTGCCTGTCCAAGCGCATGATACCCGGATAAAACTCTTTTTTCGGGTCCCGTCATGTCAATTACCGTTACTTTCGACATTTTTTGATCCAGAATGCCGTAACTCGATTTTTGACCCTTGGCGATGACTTCTTCGACGGTTCTGTAGACATAACGTACTTTGCGTTTCTTGTCGTTACCCTTGCCTTTCCATTGTGACATTTTTTCCTTGAATTCAAGTGCTTCCTTTTCATCGTCGTCAAGTTTTTTCTTGCCAACTTGCTTTTGATCGGCGATTCGAGCTGCTTTTTCCGGCCCATAAGCTCCGATGGCGCCTCGACCTTTACGTAAGAAAGCTTGAACGGGCGCATTTATGCCTTGCAACTCTTTTCCGAGACCTTTTCCCGGCTCGTAACCCATTTTTTGCAACAATTTGCTGCCAATGCCTTTCGTATGGGCCTCCCAGTCGCCCATTCCTTTGGGCATGTTGCTCGGGCGGAAGTTTCGCGTACGAAAACCCGCCATATGGTTCATCGTCATTTCCTCTTGTTCAGATTCGCTCGTTGCTTGTTCACGTTCTTCTTCGCCATCGTCCTCATCTCCGCTTTCATCGTCTTTTTTGCCTTTTATTTGGTTCGGCACGAGTGACGGAGGCTTTTTTCCGGCTTGTTGAACCCCTCCGGCGACGAAATTCAAAGGTTTTGAATAATCTTTGAAGCCTTTTTTACGACGCCCGCCCAATTCAGGTCCAGAATCATCGGAATCGCCAGAATTATCAGCCCAAATACCTGAAAAATGATGAAATTAAGTTAAAAATTACAAAAAATATCAATAAATTAACACACCGTAAATCGCTTGGTTCTTTGTTGGTCTTTTGCGATTGCGATTCGGGTTAAATTCGTTGTCCAAATCGTAGTCGGTGATCTCAAATCTCTCATATTCCTCGTCAGACATCTTTTTTTAATTCCTTTCCCTTGTGATTTCAATAAAAATTAATTTTTCTGCATTTTATTCGTCGGGTTAAACGATTGTAAACAAAACAAATGTCGCCGATGCAACTTCAGCTGAACGCAAATCACGTTTGAGACGAATGAAAGTGACTTTTTGACAGTAGTTGTCAAATAAATCGACTCGAAACACAAACAAAAGACATTTTTTGTCACATTTTCATCCAAATTTCACCGATTTTCCTGCCCAAAACCACAGAAAAATGGTTCAGGTGAGTTTTTTGTCGGCCTAACTTTGCGTTTTAATGTTTGGAAGTGTCTCAAAACGTGAAATAATGTGATTTTTTATGCATTTACAGGCCGCTGCACTCGAAAGCGAAGGCATGGAAGATGGAACAACGCATGAAGAAGAGAACAATTTGCCAGCTGCACTAAAGCTCCTGTCTGAAATGAGTACAAATGCTGAGCAGGTCTCGTCACTCGTGGACCAGATGCTCGAACGGGTGCGTTCGGGCGAGTTCAGCACAGAATACGGTTTAAGTTTCCTCGAAGTAAAGTACCAGATGCTACTCGACTACCTGATCAACTTGTCCTTTGTGGTGTTGCGCAAAACGACGGGCCAGACAATCGAAAATAATCCCGTGATTGATCGTCTTATCGAAATTCGCACAGTGCTGGAGAAAATTCGCCCAATTGACTACAAACTGCGCTATCAAATCGATAAACTCGTCAAGACAGCAACGACAGGCGTGGAAGACGTCAACGATCCGAGCAATTTTAAAGCTCGTCCCGATTTATTGACGAGTCACGTGACCAAATCCGATTCCGACGAAGACTCAGAAGACGACGACGATGCGGATTCTGACGACGCCGCCACGAAAAAGCTCAAAGATCAAGTTTACAGACCGCCCAAACTCACCGCGATGCATTACGACGACGATCCGGCGCAGGAAAAGAGTCGCAAGCAATTCGAACGTTTGAAGAAACGCGCGTTACAATCATCGATCATCCAAGAAATGAAGGAAGAATATTTAGATACTCCCGTGGAAATCTCCGAAGGATCGAAGGCCGTTCAGCTTTACAATAAGGCACAAAAGGAACGTGAACGCTTCGAAGAGGACAACTTTGTGCGCTTGCCCATCACGAAAGCCGACAAACACAGACAACGACAAATGACGACGTTAGGCAATCTCGGCAACGAAATCACGAGCTTCCGAGACATCAGTATGCTCACGGGCGGCGGAAGTAGTAGGAAAGACGCCGAAATGTCAGGCAAAAAGGGCAAGAAACGCAAAGGAGGTGCCGGAAAGAAGATTAAGGGAAAAAAACGAAAGTTCCATTAAACTCATTTTTCGCGTGAAAACATTTCTTTTAAATATTTCTTTGATTATAATCTTTAATTATTAAGTTTTTATCGATATTTTTGTTCAATTTCTACTTTATTGTTATATTACTTTAATTTTCTTTATTAATTACAAAGTTATCTCAGTCGAGATATTCAATCAGTTTATTTCCCAGATTTATTTTAGTTGATAAAAATTTATGTTATTAACAATTTTGGTTCAATAAAAAAATTACTCATAAAAAAAATTGCTTTTATTCATCGAAAAAAGTTTCAAAGGTTATTTTTGTCACCGAAAAATTCTCAATAATTGTTAAAGAATTCGCATGAAAAATATTGATGTGACATGCACGAAAAATTTCAAGTTTATTTAATGATCGATAAGAAAAGTCGGCATTGAAATTGGATATGGAATCACCGATTAATGCGAATTTATTATAATTTGGACTTTTGTACTTTCTTGGTTGATTCATCGTTGTATTTATGGAAAATTTTTAATGCAAAAATCAAAAAAAATTTAATTTATTTTTCCTGAAAAATTTATTAATTTTATTTCAAAAGTTAAATATTTTAAATTAAATTTTAATTTTAAAATAAAAAAAATAATTATTAAATAATTAATTTTATTTCAAAATAAAAAAAATTATTTGAGATAAAAAATAAAAATATTTTAATTTAAAGTGAAACAAATTTTTAATTTTAATTTTTTTTTTAAATTTTTTATTTTTTAATATTTATTTTAGAGTAAGTTTAGAAAAAAAGAAAATAAGATTTTAAATTTAGAAAAAAATATTAAATTTTTTTTAAAGTACTTTTTTAATTTAAAAAATATTTTTTATTTCAAAGATTTAGATTTTTTTTGTTCATTATTTAAAAAACTCCTTATGAAAAATTCAAAACTGTCAAATCTATGAGAAAATTTCTTCCCTTTAAGTTCAAACAACATCCCAATAAAAAAAATTCTAAAAAATTTAAATAAAACATTTCATAAAAATTAATCCACTACCCGTGATACAAAAGATTACCTAATCGTTTATGTCGAATTAAATGCAACGAAATTCTGTGCGATACATCTAAACCCGAAAATTCATGTTGCGTCAACGGATTAAGATTATCCCTTTTTTATTCCGAATAATTCGTTTCTGCATCATGACAATGGAAAATCTCTGATAGATTTATCAAACAACAAAACTAAAACGGGAAATAACGTAACGCAAAATGGAATTAATCCCATGAATGAATGTAAAAATCCTGAACGACCTGAATGAATACTGGTTCCTGACCCTATTTAAATAATTACAAGATCCGTCAATCAACGTAAAAGAGCTCAAAATGGAACTTTTGGATATGTTAATTACATTTGAGTATTTAAAGATTTATTTCTCATAAAAAAATATTAACCTTGATTCTGAAAGGTATGAATTTTAGAAGTTTTATGAATTTTTAGAGATAATTAGGGTTCGAATAGACTTGAATTAGCAAGAAAGCGAATTTCAAATTTTAAACGGTTAATTTTTGAACTGATATTTTCTAATTTTTAGTCTATATTTTTAAATAAATTAATTATTGATTAATTTAATTTTAAATTAATTTAAAAAAATAAATTAAAAATTTAAATTAAAATAATTTAAATAAATTAATTTAATTTTTACAAAAAAAAAAATAAATAAACATTTTTAATTAAATTTTATTTTATTATTTATTTTAAATAAAAAAAAAATAATTTTCATTAATTTTTAACTGCATCAGCTTCCATTCGACAGCGTCCTGTATGAGCTATGACAAATCCTGGCGGGCAATTTAAATCTATATTTATGATATTTGACTCATAGATGTTCGACTTCCTTTCGTTTATCTTCTTTCCGACTTCTTTATCGAAAATTACTCTCTTGCACGTCACAGATGTGATGAAAATTAAAATACAAATCATCAAAAACGATTTTATCTTCATTTTAGGAGATCTCTATAAAATAAATTCACAACTTCAAGACCTCTCTTTAAACTTCAAATGAATAAATTTTCAAGAAATAAACAATTTTTATATAAAATTAGCTTCACTTTTTATTATTTTAACTTAATTTAGTTCACACAGACACATCAATAAATAAATAAAACACCTAAATTTCGCAATCATATCGTAAAATGCGGCCTTATCTTAATAGTCTACAACAATAAATTAGTTCGAGGGTTATTTTTTTCTGCGTTTTTTTGCAATTAAAGTTACGTCCACGCCCTCCGACAACGCCTCGTATGGTCCACAACAAATCCTGGCGGGCAATTTAGCGGCACATCGATGATGTTTGCACTGTGGACTGCGGAACGAACTGATTTATGGAAAACTATTCGGGCGGCAATTGTTGAGGTGAATGTTAGGAGGAAGAGAAATCCCCAGGCTATCGTTGAGATTTTCATTTTTTATAAATTTTTCTTAATTTCTTCGTGAATTTCTTTTAGCGCTTTTTTTTCTGTGGTTAATTTTTTTAAGTCAAAAAATTTTTTATGATGTTTGACTCACTCACGTTAATTTACTGTTTAAAGTAAATCAATATGAAACAACATTTATATTCAAAATGAATATTTTTGTTATCTTATCTTATCTAAATTCATAAAAAAATGTGATAAAATGGCTTAAAATAAGGCTTGATGCATGAAAGGGCTCAAAAATTATTTTAAAAAAAATTTTAAAAAATTTTAGCTTTAGATCTTTCTTGTTCAACGTCAAAATCTTAACTAATTCAATCAAATTGAGGAAAGAAAATGTAAATTGCAACAACGTTTCTGAACTTTTCTGAGAAATTAACTTATGGATTTCCGGTTAAACTTCATCTGACGTTCAAGGAGAATTTCTCGAAAGATCGATATTAACGTAAGTTTTATGATTTTCACTGAAATTTATCACCAATAAATTTTTTTTCTGATATTTTTTTTAAATTTTAGCCCCTTTATGGCCTCATCTCTGACATAAATATCAAATTTTCATGTAAAAATGATAACAACCCATTGGAATTTCTGGTACAATTGTTCCGTCGATCGATAATAAAATACATGACAAGTCACAGGGAAGCGAGGAAACCCCCTCAATTCGCTTCAAATAGCTACAGTTTGCGTCATTGTAGTACACAAAGAGGCGTCTTAATACTGTCGCGACATAATTTCCAAGCTTATCAGTAAAATTCCATTAACAATGAAACATCTGGCCATAAATAAGTCATGACTTGCTTCATTTTATTAATAGCGTTGCAATTTATGACGCAATTATTAGGTCATCGCGGAAGAGCATCCTTCTAAAAGTTCGAGATTTGTTGAATTTTTTATATTTTTTTCACAAGTATCGGGCGTCTCCATCTTGATAATGAGAAAAAATGCAATGGCGAATGCGAGAACGAGAAAAACTGACTCCAGGCACAAGAGAAAGCGATGAATTGGACGAGATTCGACTTCCATGGTTGCTGTGATCGTTGATTTAAATTAAACAAATTATTGAGACAAGCCTTAAAAATATCCCTTTTTACGATGAGCGACATGTGTCGCATATCCTTTTGACGTCTCTTGCAAATTTTTTCACTCTATGTCGTACACGATACATATTGGCAAGCAAAAAAGAATATCTAAGGACTAAGGCGTAACTTTTTTCCAGCGAATTTTTCAAATTTTCCATTAAATTTTGTGATTAATCGACGCGAAAGACGTCGCTTTAGTGCATAAGTGAGTGCCAGGAGGTTTAATTTGTCGAAATTTTGTGTTAATTTTCGATTTCTTCCGCAGGAAACGTGAATTTTCGTGTGAAATTACGACGAAGGGAAAAAGGACTCGCCCTTTGTGTCAGTCGCAAGTGCAAAAAGTTTGTTGTTTGTCGTGAGAGAAGAGCGGAGAAAAGTCTCCCAGGAACACCCGTTCAAGCTGGAAATGGACGCGTATTTAGACACCTTTCGCATCTGGGATCAGGAGTCGAACATCAAGGAGTTGCACACAAGCGAACAAGTGCAATGCAACATTTGCTCCGAGGTATTTGACGTGCCATCGATGCTCTGACATTTCCTCGATGTCAAGGACAAATTCGAGTCGATGGACGAGTCATCGTCGTCTTTCTTGCAAGGAGCACTGTCGTCGTCCTCGTTGTCTTTGTCGCCGCCCTCGCCAACGCCAGCAACGCAGCAAACGCAGCACCAGCAGCAGCAACCACAAAATCGCCAACAACAGCAACTAGATCATCATGCGACAATCAATCAAGCCACCATGGAGGTCACATCCTCGCCCGAAAGTGACACAGTTGAGATCCAAGTCGAGACTTCGACTGTCGTTGCGAGTCCCGGCGACGATGACGATTGCGAAACAATGGTCCTGGATGGCAACGGCAGCAATAATAGTAACTTAATAAATGACAATGACACGGGTTCGACAACGGAGTACGTCGAGATACTCGAGGACTATACGGAACCCATGTTCCCCGAGACCAATATCGAGGTTGAAACGAGTGGCGTTGTGACAGACGACGCAAATGCCTCCGCAACAGCCGCTACCTTACAAACAATAATTACTGAAGCCGCCCATTCATCATCGGAACCTGACAAATCTTCTTCTTCTTCTTCTGCAACTTCGAATTCTTCTTCAACTTCGCTAGCATCGGCACCGCCATCCCAAACACAACCTCAGATTTACTACATTTACAACAGCAGCAAGTCGCAAACGCAGAACAACGCTAATAACGCCGCCACTCCCACCACAACAGCAACGATCAAGCAAGTCATTGAATCGAATGCCAGCACCACGATTGTTCAGAAGAAAAATGACGATGAGGGTCCCGCTGTCGCAGATGAGACGAAACAACCGCAATCCGAGACGAAACTTTTCATGTGCGGCGTTTGCAAGATCATCTTGGAAAAGCGCTATTTGGCGAATCACATGAAGAAGCATTTGCAGCAAGTGAATGAGACGCACACATGTCGCATCTGCAAGGATACTTTTTCGCGCAAGATGCTGTTGTCGGTGCACATCAGTCAGAAACACTCCATTTTCACCAAAGACTACGTCTGTCAAATCTGCAAACTGCCATATGATGAGAACAACAATGACTTGCATGGCGGATGTCATTGGTTCTGCAACATCTGCTCAAAGACCTTCATGACGAAAGCCTCCATGGTTTGTCATTCGCGGATGCGTCATAATCGTAAGTTGAATTTTCCTTTATTTTTTTATATAGTTGATTAAATATAACAGCAAGTGAAACTTAAAAATTTTTGCGATGCTCCATTTCGGAATCTAAAAATACAAAAAATAAAAAAAAAACCCAATTATGACCAAGTTAACTTAATTCTTCAAAGTAATTTTTTAAAACTTAATATTCAAAATATTTTTTTTACAAATTGTTATTTTTGAGTTTTTCATTTAAAATCATAATAAAAAATTAAATACTTGAGTAAAATTTCAAATATCGAAATTTTTGTTCAGTTTTTTATCTGAATTTCGTTTAATTGATTTAATTTAATTTTAACTTTGATTTAAATTTAATTTTAACTTATAAAATAAAAAAAAAATATTATTTTTAATTAAATTTTATATTAATTTAATTTTATTCTAATTTCACTTGATTTTTTTTTCTAAATTTATTTCAATTTTTTTATTTTTTTTTATTTAATATTGAATTATAAGAAAAAAAAAGAAAAATTATTTAATTTTTTTTATAATTTTCTCAGTTTAGAAATTTTTTACCACATTTTTTAAAAATTAACTTATTTATTAAAAAAAATTGACCAAAAAATGTTCATTTTTATTTAAAAGGTTTAAAATATTAACTTCTTTAAAAAAATATTAATTTCTTCTAAAAATCCATCAACAGGCAATCAGGGAAAATTCGTTTGCGAATTCTGTGGCAAACACTATTGGGACAAGGCAACGCTCGAATATCACGCGCGCGTTCACGTGGGCGAAGAAAAGGTCGTGCCAAGCACAAACAACACCAATAACGGCACAAATAATGGCGCAAGTACCTCAAATGGCGGCAATACGGGAATCCAGCAAGATGGACAAAACAATGCCCCAGTATTATTTCTACTTCAACTCTAGGAACAATCGCCGCAACAGCAAAAACAACAACTCGTTACCAATACTGTGAGCATGAAAAAAGTTAATTTAATTCAAAGGTAATTTTTTTCTGATTTTTCTATAACAAAAACAAAGATACCAAAAAAATAATAATAAAAATACTATTTACACGCACTTTAAAATATAATCTCTAATAATTAAAATTAAAAAAAAAAACAAAATTGCGACTTATTAAGGCACCACACCAAAAAATAAAAAATATTATCTTTAAAAAAAATTCCCAAATGTCGAAAATAACTTTTTGAATAAATATTTGTACCTGTATACTGTGTACTGTACTGATTGTAATAATAATTAAAAATTAATTGAAATCGGATCTTTATCATCATAAAAATGCTAACACTGTGTTAAAAACTGCTCGTTGCCTGAAAACACTGAGATTTAAAAAAAATCAGGCTTAGGAGCTAAATGACATTTTGAAAAAAAAAAAACTACTAAAAATTATTGACAATTAAAGAAAAGATAAATAAATAAAAAAAAAATTAGATAAAAGAAGAAAAAGTCTTACAACTATAAAAATATTATTTATTTAAAAAAGTTGAGGTTAACGTTAGAGTCTTTAAAATGTGTTTATAATTGAATTTCTCGCTGTTATTATATTAATAAAAAAATAAATAAATAGATAAAAAAAATATAAATATTAATACAGACAAAAATTTCTAATTCAATACTAAAAAAATACATAATAAAAAACTATCTTCTATATATAAAATTAAATATAATAAAAAAAATAATAATCTAAGAAAAAAAGTGAGATACTGTGAAGCAAAGATTTATAAAGAACGTGAAAAGTCAGAAAATGTCGTATGATTAAGAAAATTAAGAATTTATAATATTTCATGAGAAATTTTAATTTTATTTATTTAATAATTAATTATATATTTTTTATTAAATTTTTAATTCAGTTCAAAAAATAATTAATAATAAAGAAAATTCTACCGAACGATTAGACAACAAAGATAAAAAAAAAAAATAAAATATCATAAAGAAAATGAAAGCAATAAATACTGAATTTTCCAATAAAATAAAAGAAACATGATAATAAACATTAGAGACAAACAAAAAAAAGGAACACGACACGGCACGATTTTTATAGATTGAAGCAAAAAAAAAACTCGATAAAAAAATGAACACAGAGTGTAATGTAAAGGAAAAAATATCAAATATATTGTTGTTTAGATAAATATTACGTGTAAGATTCAAGCGTGACATTTTTTGAGTAGGCAAAAAGTAATATTATCTAAAACCTAAAACAAAAGAAAAATAATTTTAAAAACATTTAGACAACATTAGGAATGTAGAAAAATAGCGGGTATAAATTTAAATGAAAAAAAAAATAATAAAATAAAAAATAGCTAATTAGTTCACAAAAAAAGTAGAAAAATTTAATTTTAATTTTTAGTAGAATTTTTATTAAATTATTATAAATTAAAAAAATAGAAATAATTGTCCAGGAAAAGTTACCTCCCTCTTGAAATATTAATTAAGAGTGTTAGTAGATTTGGTTTAAGTAAAAATCACACACACACACACACACAACGCAAAAATTAGAGCACACGAGCAAAACAGTAGAAGAGTTAAATTTTTTATTTGCTCTTAAAAAATTAATTAAAATTCAGTTACCGACTAATTTTAAATATAAAGAGCTTGTTTCTATGTTGGGCGTGTGTCAATTACAAAGCAGAATAATATTATGCGGGAAAATATACAGGAATTATTTGTTGGATGTTTGTTAATTGTTCTTTATTACTACATAAATATTCATGTAAAAATATTGACACTATTAATTGTTATAATTAAGTTTATTCGTAACCACAACACTTTAAGTTCTATAAATAACGAAATAATGTCAAGATATTTAATGTTTAATGCACTTTTATTGTTATACATGTAGAAAAACTGAGAAAAAAAATAAGAAATGCACAAAAATCCCTTTTCTACTATAAAATCTCTCACTCACTCTTTCTCTAATTGTCACTAACTATCTAAGAAACTATATCTGTGTGTCTCTCTGTTACAAAGAAAAAAAATATTATAAGGAGAAAAAATATGAACAACAAAAAACTGATATATTGTACTATGTGAAGTGTCATGTGATCCGATCCTTCCTTCGTATAAGAAAAAAAAAAATAATAATTAAATTATAAAAAAAATCTAGTCAAGGAAAATTATAATTTTCTCATTAAAACATACATTTAGGGCTTAGAAAAAAAAAATAAAAATAATAATGACACAAACCAAGTGAGAACAATGCAGTATTTCAATAGTTAATGATAAATAAAAATGTTCTAGAAAATTTAGTTAAATTCAGGAAAAAAAAAAATAGTTACTTTAATTGCAATAAAGAGAGAAATTTATTCACTATCAAAGTTTGGTTGTCTATTTTATTGTTTATGATATATGATAATTAATTGGCAAAAACAAAAAAAAAATATGAACACTTTAAAAATATAAATAAAATAAATAAATATAGAATTAGTCGTAAAAATTAAATAAATATAAAAGAAGAAAAAAAAATATTGCATGCAAAAATTTAAATAAATTCAAAAAATACCTAAATAAAAAATAAATAATGGTGACATTTATTTAAATAAAATAATTAAATGCAGAATAAGAGAAAATGTTAAAAAAAAAACAAGAAAAATAAATCAAAAAGGTATATAAAAAAAAATATTATTTGTTGTTTTAATGTGTTTCTGGGTCACTAACGGTAATAAATTTCCCTTTTTTGAATTTTGCTCATTAATTTTATTCTATGGCCTATTCTCATATCCCGAGTTTTCATACGGGCTTGTTTTTTTTTGAAACATAAATAATTTGTAAATAATTGAACATTTATAGTTTTATGTCAAATTTGGTATTTTTTTCGTCATAAATAATTGATTCAAAATAATTTTGACCAATATTCTTTCAGTTTTTTGATGTTCTAAATAGAATTATTACATTTTTTATATAAATTATTAATTTTTACAATTTTTCTAACTTTAATTTTTAAAAATTTCATTTTTTTAAACTTTATTAAAATTATTTAATTATTTTAATTAAATTTTATTAAAAATAACTAATTAATAACTTAAGCCATTTTTTAAAACTTATCAAAATGTATCAATTTTTTTAAATCAAAAAAAAAAAAACTTTATTAAATTTATTTAATTATTTTAATTAACTTTTATTAAAAATAACTATCTTTTTTTTATCAAAATGCAGCTTTTTGCATAAATATTAAAATAATTCATCAAAATAATTAATTAATTTTTTATTAATTTAATTATTTCATTAATTATTTTTTTTAAGTTTTTAGATATAATTATTAAATTCAAAATATTTTTGGCTTGTTTTAAAGCAGAAAATTTATAAAAAGTAAATTTTGAAAAATTTCCGAAAAAAATTCTTCAAAAAAAAACAAGCCCATCTATGTGCGACATTTGTTTACAATTTTAATCAACTTTCATAATCTACGAAATTTTGACTCTCTTCACGAAGTTTTAAACAGATAATCTTTCTGTGCAGCTGTTGTTAATTAACAATTTTCAGGACTTTAACCTTTACAGTTTTAACATCGGAAAATTTAAAATCGTGAAAAATCGTTGATGATTCATCAAAAATTTCAATATTTAAATGCACAAAGAGAAAGAATTTCTTCTACATAAAAATTTATCAAAGTTTGCTGCGTCATAATATAACTTCGTCGTCAAGTGTAACGATTTCTCCGAAAAAAAATGCGCAATTAATGCATTTGCAAATTTTTACTCCCACAACACGAAGAGAATGTCACAAAATTCGTTGATTTTTCTTCTTTTTTCGTCATTTTTGAGCGTTTTGTGTGACGAAAGACCTTTGCTGCTTGTCATCTCTTTCGATGGCTTCAGTCCAAAGTATCTGGAACGAGGTTTGACGCCACATTTAAAGAAACTGCAAGAAGCTGGAACTCGAGCGCCGTTCTTGCGAAATGTATTCCCCACAAAAACGTTCCCGAATCATCATTCCATCGCGACGGGATTGTATCCGGCGGAACATGGAGTGCTTGCTGCTGAAGTCTACGACCTCGAACTCGGTAAATTAACGTACGGACCGGATTTGTATGGATATAATCGCTTTGTGGCACCGATTTGGGCATGGAATGAAATGTCAAATGGGAAAAGTGGCTGTATGATGTGGCCTGGATCAGATTTCAGCTACGGATTGAAAGATGTTAATTGTAGTTATACGGAAAAAATGAATGTAACGCACCCGGGACCATGGGAAGAGAGACTTGAAAAATCTGTGGAGTGGTTTAAGTAAGAAAATTTCTTATTTTATTTGAATTTTTGGTAATTTTTGTTATTTTTTTAGCTCTGGAGCGAATCTTGTGATGCTTTACATCGAAGAACCCGATCACAATGGACACATTTACGGCGTAGATGATGCTCAAAACGAAATTTTACGAAAATTGGACAATTTTACGTCACTTTTGGAAGAAAAACTGAAATCTGCGAAATTATGGGAGAAGATGAACGTCATAATTTTATCAGATCACGGCATGATCGATACAAAACCTGCAAATTTTATCAATATTACCAAATATCTTCCGTCGCACAAGGAGGAAATTTACGGAAATTCGCCCGTATTGCAAATTAGTCCCACAACAGCGAGTATTGATGACATCTATAATCGTCTTTTGAACGCTTCAAAGCTGGAAAATTACACTTTTAAGGTTTATCGCAATTCTGACTTACCGGAACGTTGGAATTATCGCAATGAGCGACGATCTGGTCCTATAACGGTAGTTGCGGAGCCCGGATTTGCCTTTAAACATGACATGACGCCAGCTGTCGAGTACTATCAGAAGACATACAACTTAACAGTGACCAACGAGACAACTTTTGGCATTCACGGTTACGATAATTCCTTCCGTGAAATGAATTCCTTGTTTTTAGCTTGGGGTCCAGCTATTAAAAAGTCTCATGTTGTCGCTCCCTTTGACACAGTCGACTTGTTTCATCTCTTTTGCGAAATCCTAAAGATAAAACCACCCGAAATCAGTGGAAATCGCGACAACATTCTCGATGTTTTGAACAACGGCAACCAAAATGCAGCGATTTCAGGCTTCTTAATTGCTATTGCTGGCATTTGTGTGTCATTTTGCTTGGTAGCAGCCGCTTTTGCAGTATTAGTTGTCGTTCGAAGGAGACGCGAGGCACAAATGGTACCGGAATTCATCTATGACGAACCCGAGCACATGGAAGAGCAAAAACTGCTGGAAATTGGCATTGGATCGGAAAAATTCGATAGTGAGGCATGACATCAAGCTGATGGTACTCGAGCAGGTACCAGCAACACGACGAATCAAGTGAGTGAGACAAAAGTTAGTTTTATTAACTCTTGAATGACGAAAGTACACGTCAGGATTTAAGTCAATTAAAAATTCAAAGCAATCTTGCCCAATTAATTCTCTAATGTAAAAAAAAATTGACAAAAAATTATGGTGATATTAATTTAAATAAATATTAAACCGTACTCAATTTATGATAAACAAAAAATATTTAGGAAGCACAATCAATATCATTTCTAATCCCCAAGACAGAAAATTGATAATAAAAATTAATAATTGAAGTACAAACCTCAATATAATAAAAAGAAGACAACAACACGTAGGTTAATAGCAAAATTTTATAAAAATAATAGTAAATTATTACATTTTATATTTAAAACTCAAATAATCGAAAAATAACGACAAAATCTCTTTTTGCTCAAATATGACTAAAATTACTTCATTGGTAGCGATCGAAATAATATCAAATCAAAAACAATTTTTTCTGATGCACCATAAATTTAGATGAAAATATTTCTGTATTTTGTATTAAAAATTAAGATTTCAAAAGTTAAGATTAATTGATCCTATTATTTTCTTTTTTTCATTAAATAATCTGTAAAATTATTTATTTATAAAAAATAATTTAAATTATTTTTAATACAATAAACCTTTCCTATTAAAATTGAATTAATATTTAATGAAAATTTACTGTAAAAATATTATTTAAAAATCGAATGAATATTTCTAATAAAAATATATATTTAACAAAAAAAAATGTTCTATTTTTCTACAAAAAAAATCTTCAGTTTTTGAAATATACCTAAATATAATAATTTTTCTTTTTTTTTATTAATTTTAGTTTTTAAACCTTTAACTTGCCCCGTAAGTATTAAAAATATTATAAATTTTATAAAAAATTCAAAACTTTCAAGAATTAAAAAAAAATAATATTTTGTAAGATTAAATAAGTATCTAAAAAAAATTTTTTTTCTCAAAAAATATATTTTTTAAATTCTAGCTTAACATATTTTTAAGCAATTGGATATTATTTAATTAAAAATTTAATATATTTTAAATTTTAATTAAATTTAATTAAATTTTAATTAAATTATATTATAATATTTTGTAAATATATATTTAATATTTATTTTAAAATTGAATATATTTAAAATATCATATATTTTTATAATTACTATTTAATTTAATTTTTTAAAATTATTGAAGTTTTTTTTTTTTAATTTAATTAAAAATTTATTCTTTTTTATTATTTTAAAATAAATCATGCAATAAAAAAACGTTTTAAATGTTTCATAATATTCTTCACATTTTTATAAGGTCTCACCTGAGACGTCTATTTATGTAATTTTCATTTCGATTATGAGAATTTTTATTACGCCAACTGAAGAAAAAATATATTTTTATTCACGCTTTTCTTGAACGGACTGTTTATTTTGTTCTTAAGCCCACATACTTAGAATTTCTTTGTAAAATAATTCTTTAGAACTTTTTGTAGCTATTTCTATAAATATTTCTCGTTTTTCATTCATAACAAGTCGTGCCTCAATTTTTAAAAAGAAACCTGATAAATTAATAAGTTCTGAAAACGTTACAGGCAGTAAGCAAAAAATATTCTTAAGATGTTGTAACATTTTTTTTCATTGTTATTTAATTTAATCAATTAACATTCCAAACATACCAGTTTATTCCCTTTTTTCATCCCGTTTGTCTTTCTCTTCATCATCTCATCCAAATATTTGCTTTGGTTTTTTATTTCAAATTGATTTTTAATTCTACCCTGCGTCTTCCTCGCTCATCTCTCTACGTAGCCAACAACGGACGAAGACAATCAATCGCCCTAAAGACTCGCTCCAACCCAATATTTATTCTGTCATCAATGACTAACAACAAAACAAAACGCATTATTTGTCAAAATCAGGAACACCTCAAGGTACAGCAAAATTTGTGTCAATATTGGATGATGATGAAATTGAATTATTTGCTTTAAAATCTTCGTTCCGCTCGGCAATTTGTTTAAAAAGGACACAAATTTGTCAATCTACATGGCATGGGAACAAAAGAAATTACAATAAAATTAGCTCGAGTTGCCTTCAAGATGTTGCCAAGGACTTCATTAAAATACCAGCAGAGCACAGTTCAGTTCATAAACCAATAAATCCTAATATTTTAATGCAGTAAAACATCTGCTATAATGTTTATTTTCACTGTCTGGCATTAAAAGTTTTTTGTACTACCAACGACGACGACATTTTATGCACGGCAACACAGGGATCAAAACGGATTTGTCATCAGGAGAAATTAATCCGACGACATTATATTTTTTTGTGTATGTGGTGCCAGAAACGACAAAAACATGAGCTTAGTACCGTTTTTAGATTATCCTCCAATCATCTTGCTTTCTCCTTCTTTCCAACATTTTTTCATCCTTTTCTATAGTTATGCACGGAAAAAAAGTTTCGTTTCCAACTGAATAATCAAATCTCCTAAGATGTTAATAAATCAATCGATTTTCGTATTTTTTTCAGTGAGTTTTATAAAAATATTAGTAAACTAAACCCGTAGGTAATAAATCCGTTCATCCTACGTTACTTCTCAGTACATGACGAAATCACGTTAAAACACAAGAATTCAATGAAACGAGCAAACAGGAAAAGTTTAACCGAAAAATCGCTTCGAGCTGCATGCAAAACTTTTCCTGCATCGGAGCTCGGCGATATTTAATGCATGGCGGAAATGGAAATATATCGAAGAGGTAATGCGAACAATCGAATCAAGGAACCAATTCTATTGTATTAATCCATGAAAATTTAATAAATCCTTCTCTTTATTGCAGAATTATTATTTTGAGAAAATTTGCCGTGAAATTAACAAGGAAGAAATTTTACAACAAAAAAAAAATGGAGAACAATGACTGACCAACAAAAGATGAAAGTTTTTAAGGAGAGTTTAATAATGCAGTGTCTTGGCATACAATTTATCCATAACAAATCGGAACAATGGGTCAAACAAACAACCAGAAGCGTGTATAAATTACTTATTAAAAAAGATGTCGGTTGATGGAAATCTTGAATTGACCATTAAACAAGAAGAAAATCTCAAAGGACCACCAACTTAGTTGAATGTTTTAATAAAACTGACATGTCGTTGTTTGCTCACTTAATTAATCATTAATTGTTATTCCGACTTACATTGAAAACACAGACATAAGTTATTGTTGTCATATTTGTACAAGTTACTTATTACTCCCACCTAAAAACTCGTTCGTCAATGATGTCTCCCTTTTTTAATAGTAACAAAGAAATTTAAACAAAATGAAGAATTGTTGACTCGTCAAAAGAGAAAAATATGTAATCGCATTTATATTTAAAGTAAAGTTTGACTTAAAAATGTTTATTGAAAGAAAAATTGAAAAAAAATTAATTAAACTAAATTTAAGTTTTTTTTTATTTAATTTGAATATTTTTTAAAAACTTATAAACGCATTAGAAATATTTTTTAAATATTTAATGAAGTTTATTTACGAAAGAAACTTTTGTTTAAGTTTTTATAAAAATTTCATCTTTTAGTATGGACCAATATTAATTTTCTTTAGAAAATTTTTGTGTATTTTCGAAAAAAAAAATCATAAAAATTATTAAATTAAATTATATGTAAATTATTAGTCACCTTAAATTTAAGAAAAAAAATTTTTGCTGTGTTGAAAATGTTGAAAAATTTACTAAATTTATTTTTTAAAAAAATATTTTCATTATTTTTTTCAAAAATTAATAATTACTTTTATAAATATTTTCCGGAAATTCATCAAAATTTGCAAAAATTTATTCAAACAATTTATTTAAATTTTAATTTACTTATTAAAAGTATTTTAATTTAATTTACAATTTTAAAAATTGAAAATTAATAAATTTTTTACAAAAATTAAATTTTTAATTTTTATTTTTATTTTATTTTATTTTAAATTTTTTTTATCTTAAATAAATTTTTATTAATTTTTTAAATAATAATTTTTAAATAATTAATAAAATATTAAATATTAAGAATCATTAAACTAGGTACTATAAAAATTTATTAATTTAATTTAAAGTTTTTAATAATTTTTTTTTATTTTCAAATCTCAACTTATTTTTAAATATTAAAACAAACTGACAGACATTTCAAACGATTTTTTTCAATGAAAAATGCATTTTTATAAACATAGACAAACATAGGCGGAGAATTAATGTATTTACAATTTCATGATTTATTTTTTATCCGGTTAAAAATAAAAATCCCTCCATCACACGAATTAAACTAAAATGACGACATGTGATTTGATTGATATTTAATACTCGCGTGTGTGTCTTTATTTGTTCACCTAATGTCACTAAATTGTACGGAAGGGATCGAAGGTGTCACATTTCCATCACTTTATTCAAAGTATTTTTTCAGAATGGCGTAAATTATTTCCAAAGAACGGATTAAGTGCAGTCCGTTACGTTCATTAAGAAAATCCATTTAAAAGGACAAATTTGTAAGCCAAAGCCACACATTTGCTCTACAAATCTCATTTAACTTAAGGTCCTTATCCATTTATCTGTGCATCTCATCGACACTCTCTCTCTCTCTAGCAAAAAGGTAATTTTCTTGTCTTCTTATTCAATTAACTCATCATATCTCCCATTAATGATCTAAAATTGCACTTTTTTAAGTTGTTGTTTGTTCCTTACTTGAAAAAGAGGATTGACCACTCATGTACCTGCGCTACAGCGTTACTCTAATTCTCTTTTTGTCTCGAAAACCTTTTTACCTCTTTTTCTTTTCGGTTTTGAAGTGCATTCAGAAGCACATTTCACGATGAATGAAGTATTTTTTGTCTTTTGTTTCGTCATGATCCAAATTAGTTTTAATAGTCTTACATGAGCATTCGGCATAAATCCTGTTACAAAAGGCACTTTACTTAATTTTGCACTTTGTTTCGTTTTGGAAATTTTTAAATGTAAAAAAAATAAAGAAAATTTTTAAAATTTTATGAAAAATTTAGAATTTTTTATATTTTTGACATTTTTTTTAACCAATTTCGACAAATTTTTTATGTTTTGTGAATAATTTTAAATTTTTAAACAAGAAGTCAGAAAATTTGATTTTATTTACATATTTTTTTGTGATCAATAAAAATTTTTTTCAACAAAATTTTAAATTGTAAAATTATTAAAAGTTTAGGTTAAAAATGAACAATTTTTTTTAATTTTAATAATTTGTTTTTTTTTATTTTATTTTAAATTATTTTATTATTTATTATTTTAAATTTTAGGTTTTTAATTTTTATCTTTTTTTTTGTTTTGAATTTAATAAAAAAAAATTATTATTGTTGACCATATAATTAAACAAAATTTTTATTTTTTTAAAACAAATGTTTTTTTATTAAAATTTTTTTAAACATTTTTTCCTTACAGTACTTGGTAAAAATTTTTAAATTTAAACTAAATATTATATTTTTATTTTAAATTATTAGATAATAATTTTATTTTTTAAATTATTTTTTTATTTATTTAATTATTTTTTTTGATAATTTTAATAATTTTTTTGATTTTTTATTTATTAATTATTTTACAAATTTATTTTTTATTTAATCATTATTTTTATTAAATTTTATTAATTTTTTTATTTAATATTTAGAAATTAAAAGCTCAATTCACTTTTTACCGATTTGCCTCAACGAAAACTGAAAAACCGTATCCTCAGTCCAATCATCACGCGAACAACAATAATAAAAGTCGACTTTGTAATATTGCGTTGCTGCATTTGGATGCACACATTCGTTCTGTTTCAAGAACGCAACCTCGTCAAAACTGCGATACGGCTTAAAAACAAGTCTGCGATGCGTCTCACAACGATTGAAATGTAAACACAATCCCGCTTGACCGTCTGACGTACGACACTCGTAATTAATTAGCGATGATGCAGTTAATTGCGATAACAGCAACAACATTACTACTGTGCGATGTAACATTTTATGCAAATATTCTTTTTTGTAGTTGTTACGAGAATCGAGCAAAGAACATCTTCTTTTGAGAAATGATTGTAAGTGACTAACGTTCGATGTAAATCTTGGAAGAATTGGAATTTCCGCAATACTTATTTGAATAATTCGAGAGATTTGTGCTGCAACACACATCTATAAAAGTAATAAAAAATAATAAAAAGTTCGTTATCTCCATCGACAGCGTTCGTGGAATGTGAAACCAGTCTCTCGCAAACATTTGTCGTGATAACTGGTTTCAGTTCCATTAGAATTTTATTATTATTTTTGTCGTTTTTTGTGTAAAGAAATTCGAAAAACGATGCGATTTCTAATTTCTTTTCTGCTTTTTGCGAGTTTTTCGACGTTCGACGCTCAAATCACGGGCAGCAGTTGTTACACGTACTACAAAGAGTCCGGGCAATGTGTCAGCGTGAGAAAATGCAAAACAATCTGGAAATTAATTCTGGAAGCACCTCGTCCCTTACCGGAACGCCTCACAGAATACATCAGAAATAGCCAATGTGGTAATCCGCAGGATCAAAGCATTTGTTGTCGCCCGCAGGACATCGAAGGAAACGAACCAGTGAACCCACAGCCGAGCGTTAATCGAAATACAGGCTCTAACGGCATCTCGAATCATCGAAATTTACGACTTTTGGATCTGGTGAATTGTGGAAGTGCAACGGGCGATCGAATTTCGAATGGAAATCAAACGTCTCTCTTCGAATTTCCATGGAGTGCCCTCTTGGGATACGAAAACACCTTTGGCGACGTCGAATATCGATGCGGTGGAACACTAATAACGTCAAAAACAGTCCTTACTGCTGCCCATTGCATCCGAGATGGACATCAAAGTCGCTTGACAACTGTCCGATTGGGCGAATATGACACAAGTACACAGCAAGATTGTCAATCAAATGCTCGGGATAGCGTTTGTGCGCCGCCCGTGCAAGAAATTCCCATTCGTTCAACGCTTATCCATCCAGACTACGATAAAAATCGGTATTTAAACGATATTGCTTTGGTTCGACTTCAATATAGTGCCGATACTTCAGATTTCGCGGTGAAAACGATTTGTCTTCCAATTACGCAGCAACTTTTACGAAGTAACCCGCAGTCGTTTGTCGTAACGGGATGGGGAGCCACAGAACAAGGCAGAAAATCCGATGTTTTGTTGAAAGCAAAAGTTTCGTTGCATCCTCATGATCGATGTCAAGAAGCCATTAGTCGATTAAGTAAACGAGTTCAAATAACAGAAGCTCATTTATGTGCTGTAGGCGTAGGAAATAACGTCGATACTTGCTCCGGAGACTCTGGAGGCCCCATTCAAGTTGCCGCAAACTTCAATAACGATGTGCGGATCGTGCAATATGGCATCATTAGCTTCGGACCGAATTCCTGTGGCAATAGCGGAACATATCCCGGAGTCTACACGAATTTAAGACACTTTCTTACGTGGGTATTGGACAACATCTCGTAGGGAAATTTCCTGTTTTGAAACGAGAGATTACTCAAAATGAGTAAATATTGTGTGATGATGTGATAATGAGTCGTTGTTGAGTTAAAGGTCAAACAATTACGAGATGTACTTGGATTTCCCCTATCATTTAAGTGTAAAAAATAGAATTACAGAAATTATTGTAGAAAAAAAATATAAAAAAAAATATTTACAACGAATTACAAAAAAAAACTTTTTTTTTTCGACTTATAAATAAAAAATTCTTATCATATATTTTAATAAAAAAAAATAAACAAAAAAAAATTGCCATTTACGGTTGTAGGTTATCTAAAATCCATTTCATGTAGTGACGAACGTTGGCATACACTCCCGGTACACCTTCGTTCTCTCCGCAGCCGCTTGTGCCGAAGCTCGTTACTCCGAATTGAACGTATTTCGTGCCCGCAAGGGTTGCTGGATATTGTAATGGACCTCCTGAAATTTAAAATTTTAATGTTTTGTATTAAAATTTAATTCAAAAATTGATTTTTGTGAAATTCTTAGCGGTTTTGGCTAAATTTTCAAATACAAGGTTTTTAAATTTTAGTTTTCGAAATTAATTATTTCTATACAAACTTGGGTTTAACATTTTTTTTTTAAAAAGTTATTTATTTATTTTTTTTTTAATAAATTATAAAATAAAATAAAAAAATTAAAATAATAAAATAAATTAAAATTAAAATAAAAATTTTATTAAAAAAAAATAAACTAAATATTTAAATAATTATAATTAATTTATTTAATTAATTATTTTATTTTATTTTTTTGTGATTTAATTTTTTTAATTTTTTTTTTTCACAAAATTGAAAAAAAAAATTTAAATAAATTTTTAAAAAATTTTTTCAAGTAGTTTTTACCCAAATTCGTACTTAGAATTTTTTGTTTGATAAAATTTAAAAACTTAAACAGTTAAATTTAATTTAGAGATTTTATATTTACCTGAATCTCCTCCACAGGAATCAACTAATCCATCTCCTCCAGCACAAAATTGCCCTGGCGTCAATTTAATTTTCAACTGTTTTTCACAAACATCCGACTTGACAAATGGCAAATGAGCTTTCAGCAAGACATTTGATCGTCGAAGCGTTTCTGTCGTGCCCCAGCCCGTCACAGTTAACGTTTTCAATGGCAACGTCATGAGTTGTTGCGTCACTGGAAGACAAATTGGCGCAACGGCGAAATCGCTAAAGTCTGGTTCCGAAGCCAAACGAAGCAGAGCAATGTCATTTGCCCATCGCGGTTGATTGAAGCCCGGATGCGGAATAATTCGTTCGATGGGAATGTCCTGAACAGGCGGCGCACAAGTTTCCTCGCCATTTTCGACTTCACAATCGACATTTTTGTCGACGTCATATTCACCCAAACGAACCGAGACAAGTCTTGTGCCGCGACGAAGATTTGTGATGCAATGAGCAGCAGTGAGAACGTATCTAAAAATTAAAAAAAAATATTTTTTAAAGAACTTTCTTTGATTTTTAAAGTAATTCTCACCTTCGATTAATTAAACTTCCGCCACATTTGAAATCCTTTTCACCTGCTGTCGTGTATTGCAACAACGCCATCCACGGAAACTCAAACAATCTTGTTTTATTTCCAAAAGCAATCCGATCTGATGATATCGGACCACAAGTTTTCAAATCCAGCAACGATTTTTTCGGATGATTCACGATGTCGTCGTCTGAAACTGCCGGATTTGTTGCTACCAACGCTGGAACTTGTCCGCTCGTCGAAACGTCTTGATATCGGCAACAAACTTTTCGTAAGGCAGGATCGTCACAAACGCTGTCTTGCAGAAATTTTAGCACTCTGTCAGCCAGGGGACGCGGTGCCGATGTCACAATATTCCAAATTGTCGAACACTCGCGAATTTCGATGCATGTTCCGCGTTCATTAAAAGGCGTCATGCAATCGCCGTTCGACTGACTCGCGACATTTGTCGCAAATTGCAAGAAAATTACAACAAAAATTATTGAAAAAGTCATTTTTTCCATGGCAAATTTACGGAAATCAAAGAATCATAACCGCACGACAAATAAAAATTTCAAGTTTCTGTCTTGTTTTTATGATTTCTCGACAACGACTGATTGTCTCTCGCGTATGCGTGTGGAAATTTATACAATACCGGGTCATCTACTATTGCTTCAGCAGTTCATCGCGTTATCGTATTCTCGTTCACACAAATATTCTGTCAACACATACAAAGTCCGAGGATTTTATTATAAATAACAGCAGAAGAAGTTGTTTGTTTTGCTTCTCGGCGTTTTTTTTTTCAAGGGCTGATCAATAAATTTTTTGCAAAAACATTTTTTTTTATGAAATTCTTGTTCACAAAATTCACTTTTTCTTTTCTTTACGAAAAATATATTTTAATTAAAAATATTTTAATGTTATTCTTGAACGCAAAAAAAAAACTTAATTGAAATGCATCACAAGTTTTTAATCAAAAGTGAGGGAATTCCCAAGCAAAAAACTATTTTTATGTCTTGCTATCATCAAGTTTGTCTCTCAACTGCCTTTTGACTGAATCATGAACAAAAGAGAAGCAAAAAAAATATCAAAACAGAATGAAATAATGAATAAAAATAAACCTGTTAATGGTGTTAATGACGCGTTATGACGTAGTTGTCATAAAAAAATAATAACGAATTCATGAAAATCGTTATGAAAGGAAGCATGAATCTCGTGTAACAATGTCCCTCAACAGCCCTAAAAGTGTCAATATCTTCCAAACGAGCAGAGTTATCGCCGTGAAACAAAAATGGTCTTAAATGACCAAATTACCTATATAAATAATAACGAAACAAAAATCATCATCAAAATCGGGACGTCAAATAAAGGAAAACCTTCAAATTTTCATTTTTTCATTTTTACCATTTTATTTTTTCCTTTCATCACTTAAAATATGTATGCTCTTCCAACAGTGACAAAGTCTAAAAAGTGTCAATATTCCCGTTATATACTTAGATCAAAATCTTAATCGTAATAATAATTAAATAATTGATAATTCAATTAATAATTAAAAAAAAGAATGTGTATGAATGTGTGTGAAATGCAAATTTGTGTGATATCTCCCGTCTCTGCCGTTGTCTTCACTAGCCGGATGCTGTGGTCGTGGTAACAAAAATCATCATTGCGGGACAAATTTCAGTAAACAATAAAAAAAATCGCAACATCAAAAGAAAACAAACCTTTAATAAATTTTACTTTCAAGATTTTTCATTTTTAAAATGAAAAAAATTTGGAAAATCAATTTTTAGTTTTCGATTCGTCGGATAACTTCAAAATTTATTTGATGAAAAACTTCCAACTGGGGAAGTTTCACAAAATAAGCCAAATTTGAATTCAAATTCAAATTTGAAATTTCAAAGTCAAATTTGAAGAAGTTCTGCTTATATCTCAAAAGTATTCAACTTTTTCAAAATATTTTTAAATTCTTAAGTACTTCAAATTACCTTTCCAATGATAATATCTTAATGTCATCTTATGTAATAATAATTAAAAATTGAAAAAACAAAATTTGCCTTATGCGAACTTCAAATTCTTGAAAAAAGATGATATATACCATTAGAAAGTGTAATTTGAAGTACTTTAAGCAGTTTGTGAAAATATTTTGAAAAAGTTGAATACTTTTGAGCCGTCTCAGTTGAACTTTTCAAATTTGAATTTGGTTTCAAATTTGAAATTTAGATTTTCATGTTTAAAATTCAAAATATCAAATAAATTTTATGTTAACCGACAAATTCGAAATAAATTTACTAAAATTTTATTGTCCCAATCAATTCGAAATTTGCCCGTTTAAGTGATATTTCTAATTTTCTACGAGCAATAGCCATTGCATCAAACGGATGCAACTCCTTGTCAGCCCGGTTCTGGTGAGCAATAGCCATTGCATCAAACGTGCTTTGTGGTCCTAGCTGCACAAGCAATTTCAAACAGGTTCATGCTCCCTGAACATCGAGTTTTCACATTTCACCGGTTGTGTTCGAACAAAATGTGTTTGTTTAGACCTAATTCATGATTTTAGACGGTGTTGGGCTTTCCAGCTTAGTAATGGATTTCTATACTATACGTCTACAGTTATATATAAAAATTCTTATTATCTATTTTAAAAAATAAACAAAAAAATTGCCATTCACGGTTGTAGGTTATCTAAAATCCATTTCATGTAGTGACGAACGTCGGCATATACTCCCGGTACACCTTCGTTCTCTCCGCAGCCGCTTGTGCCGAAGCTCGTTACTCCAAATTGAACGTATTTATAGCCCGAAAGGAATGCGGGATATTGTAATGGACCTCCTGAAATTTAAAATTTTAATATTTTGTTTTAAAATTTTATTCATTAGTCGATTTTTGTGAAATTTTTAGCATTTTTAAGTAAATTTAAAAAAAAAATAATAATTAATTTCGAAAATAAAATAAGAAATAAATAATTTGAAATAAATTAATTTTTTTACAAAAAAATTGGTAACAATTATCAATAAAATTTAAAAAAAATTAAAAATGATTAATTAATTACTAAATAATATAATCAAATGAAATAATCAAATAATAAAAAACAAATTAAAATTTAATTTAAAAAAAATATTTTTTTAAAAAATTAATATTAAAATAATAATAAATTAATTATAATTATTATTTATTTAATCTTCTCTCGAATCTTCTATTTTTTTTAGACTTATTTTTTTTTTTGTTTGATAAAATTTAAAAACTTTTAAATTTAATTTAGAGATTTTATATTTACCTGAATCTCCTCCACAGGAATCAAGTAATCCATCGCCTCCTGCACAAAATTGACCCGGCGTCAATTTAATTTTCAACTGTTTTTCACAAACATCCGACTTGACAAATGGCAAATGAGCTTTCAGCAAGACATTTGATCGTCGAAGCGTTTCTGTCGTGCCCCAGCCCGTCACAATTAACGTTTTCAATGACAACGTCATGAGTTGTTGCGTCACTGGAAGACAAATTGGCGCAACGGCGAGATCGCTAAAGTCTGGTTCCGAAGCCAAACGAAGCAGAGCAATGTCATTTGCCCATCGCGGTTGATTGAAGCCCGGATGCGGAATAATTCGTTCGATGGGAATGTCCTGAACAGGCGGCGCACAAATTTCCTCGCCATCTGTGACTTCACAATCGACATTTTTGTTGACGTCATATTCACCCAAACGAACCGAGACAAGTCTTGTGCCGCGACGAAGATTTGTGATGCAATGAGCAGCAGTGAGAACGTATCTAAAATATAAAAAAAAATATTATTTAATAAATTTTCATGAATTTTTAATAAAATTCTTACCTTCGATTAATTAAACTTCCGCCACATTTAAAGTCTTTTTCACCCGCTGTCGTGTACTGCAGCAACGCCATCCACGGAAACTCATACAACCTCGTGGCCGAGGGGTTAATATTGTGAGTGTAAAGAGTTCAAAATATTACATTCGTTATTACATTCAAAATAAATTTAATAATAAATATTTTTTTATAAAATATCAAAAAAAAATCACTAAAAATTAAAAAAAATTGCTAAATTTTTTTTTTCATTTAAAAACTGAGAAAAATATTTTAAAAAATAATCAAACGTTAGGCGTCAATTAATGGCGTCGGCAGTTTTGGGTTCCATCAAATTTACGACGGATTTCGACGAGGGGGGGAGGGGGGTAAACAGAAATGTACGACGTCGTAAAAATATGCCATATTCACGATATAAATAATTTTCTTTTTGAATTATTTAAAATAAATTTTGAAGTATTTCAGGCTTTGTAATCTTTTTTTTCAAATTTTCATTAATTTGAGTTTTTTTTCAAATTTTTCACGAGCTTTCATTGAAATTTGAACTGGTACTAAAAATTTCCTTTTCAGTGAGGGGGGGGTCATGTTAAAAAACACGTCGTAAATTAGGGGGGTTGTTAAATTTCGACGGTTTACGATTATAGGGGGGGTGGGGGTCAAAAAATGCCCTATTTTTGCCGACGCCTTTAATGGATGACGCCTTAGGTAATTTTAAATTTATTTTAAATAAAAAAAAATATGTACCTAGTTTAAATAAAAATTAATTAACTATTAAAAAAAATTTAAATATTAAATTATTTAGAGAATACCATGAATTTTCAAGCTTTTTGTTGAAATATTTAATTAAATAAATTTTAAAATTTTTATTACATTCTTGTTTTACACTTTTACATTTTTTTACACTCACTTTACATTTGCATTACACTCATTATTACATTCAATGGAATCTATTACATTATTACACTCACAATATTAACCCCTCGCGCTTGGCATTTCCAAAAACAATCCGATCTGACCATATCGGACCACAATATTTCAAATCCAACAACGATTTTTTCGGATGATTCACGATATCGTCGTCTAAAACTGCTGGATTTGGTGCCACCAAAGCTGGAACTTGCCCGCTCGTCAAGACATCTTGGTATCGGCAACAAACTTTTCGTAAGGCTGGATCGTCACAAACGCTGTCTTGCAGAAATTTTAGCACTCTGTCAGCCAGGGGACGCGGTGCCGATGTCACAATATTCCAAATTGTCGAACACTCGCGAATTTCGATGCATGTTCCGCGTTCATTAAAAGGCGTCATGCAATCGCCGTTCGACTGACTCGCGACATTTGACGCAAATTGCAAGAAAATTACAACAAAAATTGTTGAAAAAGTCACTTTTTCCATGGCAAATTTACGGAAATTAAAGAATCATAACCGCACGACAAATACAAATTTCAAGTTTCTGTCTTGTTTTTATGATTTCTCGACAACGACTGATTGTTTCTCGCGTATGCGTGTGGAAATATATACAATAACGGGTCATCTACTGTTGCTTCAGCAGTTCATCGCCTTATCGTATTCTCGTTCACACAAATATTCTGTCAACACATACAAAGTCCGAGGATTTTATTATAAATAACAGCAGAAGAAGTTGTTTGTTTTGCTTCTCGGCGTTTTTTTTTTCAAGGGCTGATCAATAAATTTTTTGCAAAAACATTTTTTTTATGAAATTCTTGTTCACAAAATTCACTTTTTCTTTTCTTTACGAAAAATATATTTTAATTAAAAATATTTTAATGTTATTCTTGAACGCAAAAAAAAAACTTAATTGAAATGCATCACAAGTTTTTAATCAAAAGTGAGGGAATTCCCAAGCAAAAAACTATTTTTATGTCTTGCTATCATCAAGTTTGTCTCTTAACTGCCTTTTGACTGAATCATGAACAAAAGAGAAGCAAAAAAAATATCAAAACAGAATGAAATAATGAATAAAAATAAACCTGTTAATGGTGTTAATGACGCGTTATGACGTAGTTGTCATAAGAAATTAAAATAAAAAGAAAGACAGCTGAGAATATTGATAGTATAGTCGTGTTTGTTGAGTTTTTGTATGTTGTTGTGATAGTTTTTGTGTAAATGTATTGTAAATTTAGTATTAAAAGTAATTATTTATACTTTAGGCGAATAAATTTTATATTGCCATTTTTTATCCGATTTTTTATCCCCTTCCGATTTTGTCGAAAAAATTCAGGACGAAAAAAAATTAAATTAAAATCTCGAATATTTTTGACATTTTTGGGAATTTTTTTTAATAAAAATCATAAAGTGTAATTGAATATACCAAAGAATAAGTAAATTTGCAAGACGTTTTCTATTAAATACAGGTGAAAAAAGTTTTAAAGTCACGTGACCAAAATAATATTTTATTTTTTTCAAAAAATTCAATTTTGTAAGATTTTGTTTAATTTTTCTCTTATTTTGAAAAAGTAACTTTCAACATCCAAAAACGTTAAAATTAATTAAAAAATTAATTAATTAAAATTAATTAAAAAATATTAATTTTTTTATCCCCCCCCCCCTTTCATAAACATCCTCATGGGAGAAAAAATGAAGAAATTAAATTTATTCGCCTAACAATTTTAATTTTTCATGTTATTTATTTTATTTTAAGTTTAAACTTCAAGTTTAAATAATAATTAAAAAAAATAAATTTAAATAAACAAAAAAACTTAAAATTTAATAAATGATGAAAATTTTTAAATTTACAGAGTTTGCCTTAAAATTATACTTATTAAAATTTTTGTTTTCTTGGACATTCGTATAAAAAAATATAATTATTATATATTGTAAAATAATATTTATTTATAACGATATTTATTCAAAAGAAATTTTTATTTTTTTATAATATTTATCATTAATTTATTTTATTTTATTTATTTATTATTTTTAATAATACTTATTTTTTTTATTATTTTATTAATTAATCTAGTTTTTTTTAATAAACAAAGTTTCGTAAATTTTTCGTATAATCGGTCTAGTTCTATTTAATTTTACAGAAAAGTCTTTAAATTTTTATTTTCTTATTTTTTTTTGTTTTTTTATTATTTTTTAATTTATTTTATTTTTTTAATAAAAAATTTCTTTTAAAATTATTTTTAATTATATTATGCCTACAACCTACATGACCTTCAAACATGCCTTCTAAACAAACGTTACATGTTGAATGTTACATTATCATTTGTTGAACGTGTTGATTCACATTTCATAACATTAATTAAAAAATTCTGGCGACGTTACAAGATTAAGTCATCTTGTTTTTTCAAAGAAAAATTTTCTCTTTTGTTTAACATCTACTTTTAGATGCATAATAAACATACTTTTTCAGTTACGAGCAGAATGATATTCATAACTTTTTCTTTGTTTCTATAAAGTCACCTTTTATTGATGTAACAATCCGTTCTTTGAAACTTTTTTTAATTTGCGTGAGTTGAGCATGACTCTTTATAATTTATGTAAGCTGAAAAAAATAAAAAAAAAATAATAAATAGAAAAATGTGAAAATCACAAGATTTACTTAAAATAAGAAGAAAAATATTACGAGAGTGGTGTGACCTTATTTATGGTAACAAAACTTTTTCATTCACGAGTTTTTTCTTATTATTCTTCAAAATCATTCATAATTTTTTTCCTCGTATTTTTTCCCTTTTTGTTACGATGATTTTTTTTTTTCATTGTTAAAAAGAAAAAAAGTAAGATTTCTAATTATATCACCATAATTTTTCATTCTTATAAAAAAAAACGTTTACGGCTTCAGATTTAATTGTTTTTCGACCATTTTCTCCAATCAGACAGTAAATTTTATCATCTTCGTCTCACATAATGCGATAATTTTCATCCAACTGGGGTGGTCTCGTCGTACAACGAACGAGCACACGTCCCACACACCATCGATAAAAGTCGCATTATAACGAATCACATTATTCTCTTATAGTATTTACTATGTCAATAATCATCATCATCGCATCGTCGTCAATATTCTCCTCGTCGCTGTTTAAATAATTACGAAGAGACCGCCCCAAAAATTTTTTCGCAAACTCGTCGTCATCTGAGGAAACAAACAAAAAAAAAGTTTTTAATGAAAAAACGGAAGAAAAAGCTCACGTAGGAATCAAGTTATTAAATGGATCAGTACCGTAGCACGTTGCGAAATGGGAGAAAAGACAAAAAGGGTGTCAAAAGTGTTTATTTATGGAATTTCCTATCTCCTTGCTCTCTCTCTCTCTTGTTGTGTGCTAAAATCTAAAAATGGAAAATTTTTCGCATTTCCTCGTACAACTTGTAAAAAAATTCCTTCTTCATCCTCCAACCTCCGTTCCAAATCGTGATGGAGAGCATCACAAACGTGCGCACTGCAAAAATTCTCACACACTCGAACGAACGCATTGTCCTGTATATCCTATCATCTTCTTCACTGTCTCCCATTTCCTCCGCATAAATATTTCACTTGGCACAAAATGTGTCATCGTATATCGGATTACATCTTCCATGCACACGGAGCCACAGAGAAATTTCGTGCAAGGAAAAAGGGGCGTTTTCTAACCGTACAAAAACGATAAATTTACAGTTGTCTCTGTCGTGCGCACACAATTTCCATGGAAAAGTGAGTGAGCGAGATGCTTTACAAGCAAAATGAAAGACATTTCTCATGGAAAAGAATGTAAATCTGTACGATCGTCTCAAATCACAAAATCCAAACAGTCCATTAAAAATTTTGCCTGCATACCGGTCGGTCGAGTTATTTCGTTTCTCGTGAAAATCGGAAATTTTTAAATTATTAAATTTGATATGCGTGTCAAATAATCGGTTAATAAATTCTAATAATCGACAAGTGATTAAAAATTATTTTTTTTAATAAAAAAAATAAAATAAAATTATTTGAAAAGTTAAAAACTTAAAAAAAAAAATAAAAAATAATTTAAATAAAAATAAAAATTAATTAATTTTAATATTCTGAACTTAAAAACTAAAAAAAAATATTATAAAATATTTATTTAATTAAAAGATAATTAATTAAATTAATTTTAAAAGTTAAGTGAAAATTATTATTAAAAAAATTGTGACTTTTTGATGAATAAAAATTTAAAATAAAAATTAAAAGGAGGAATTTTTTATGGATTTCCTTTTAAATTGGCATGTGAAAGCTTTTAAACAGTAAAATTTAATTAAAAAAATTATTAAAAATTAAGAAAAACAAAAATTTTCACACACTCTAAACAAAAATCCATCAAATTGGCATCCACGGCAATTTCCAATCTGCGCACTCTGGGCTTAGCGTTCAAGCTACAGAACCCAAGCGCCGCACAATCGCCCGCCACACTTCCCGTAACCTCCGTGGATTATTCCGAGGACGACAGTTGCCCCTCGAGTCCCTCCGAATCCGCCATGGTTGAAACAAATCACGCAACCTCGCATCATTTGAATCGCAGTCCAAGCAGTCCTCCGCGCGCCATGTCTGCCGAAACGCAAAACTACTTGAACACAACGGCGATGCTCGGCAACTACTTGGGCCATCGTCTGTCGTCGCTGCAAAATGAACGCAACGCACGCGAAATTCCATCGTCTCCTTGTTCGCCGCCATCTCCGTCAACGGCGCCACCCGCTCAGAGCCCCAATGGAACACGAACACAAGCACCTACGTCACTTTTTACCATCGACAGTATTTTAGCGCCGACAAAATCGAATGTCACGTTGAACAATAACAATCGCAGCTCGGAAAGTCCTGGCAGTTCACCGCCGGCAAGTGCAAACACGAGTCCCATGAGACCACGAATTCCGATGTTGCATCATCCGGGCTTGCATTTGGGGCATTTGGCAGCTGCTGCGGCAAGTGGCTTCGGAAGCACGTCGGAATTTTTAGGTGAGTTCTTTATAAAAATCTAAAAAAAATTTTTTTTTTTTCGATGGTTCGATGAACGCAGTTGAAGAGAGATCATAATATTGACGCCTCCAGCAAAATTTATTGTTTGAATTATGGTTTAATATTGAGTATTAAACGACGACTTGAGCGATGAATGAATGAATTTATAAAAAAAAAATGAAAAACGGTGGATTATTATTATTAATGCCGCCTTGCAAGAAACGCTTCGGGAGAAATTGTGTGGTCGATCAAGCATGTAGTTGTTTGTGTATGTATTTATGGGATTGAAATTTTTTTAATTGAATCGTCTGGGAGTATTCTCAAGAAAATTCAGTCACCGGCAAACCAGTTGAGAGCTTCTGTTTGACATTAATCATCATTCCAACGGGAAGACAAAAAAAAAACGGATAAAAATAAAATAATAACAAAACAATTGAGACACAATGCCATTAAAAAGCAAAAAAAAAAATAAAAAGGGAGAGAGGGAGGGAGGAATCCCGTCAAATGCGCGTCTTTTCACTAACAACTTAATTGAAATGTTTTTCTATGCTGTCTATTTAGCGTGTTTGTTTTAAGGTCCGCAACACAATTTTTTTTTTGTGGTAACGAAGCGGAAAATAATTAAATTAAGGATTTATCTGATCGAGTCGACCAGAAAATCTGTGGGAAGTGATTTTTTTCAAAGGATTTGGTCAATTTTAGCAGAAATTTTAACAAAAAAAAAATAATTTTACCCTTTTAACGCCATAATTTCTGAAAAAAATGACTTTTGAATGCTCTAAATGAGACTAAAAAATTACAAAAAAAAATTTTTTTACGAAATCAGGCCGCTCCAAATGAAAATCAAAAATAAAGTCCAAAATTTTTTAAAATAAAATGGGGGGGGGGCAAAATAAAAAAAAAGTTTTGAAATACTTTTTTCATACCAAATGACAAAATTTTATAAATTTTTGAGCGTTAAATAATATTTTTGATGTTTTTTTACTATTTACTTTAAAATTTGCTTATTTAAAATAGATTTCAGAATATTTTATATTAAAAATTAAAGAAAAAAATTTCATAAAAAATAACTGTCAAAAAATTTTGAAAAAAAATTTAATAATTTTATGAAAAATATTTTTAGAGAAGAAAATTTATGATAAAATATGATTTCCAAAACAAAAATTAGAATAAATTGAAAATTTTTCAAAAATTTTATGGAAATTTTCTTGAAAAATTATGAAAATACACCCAAAAACGGTCATTTTTGGTTTAATTTTAATTAATTTTTTAATTTTTTTTAATTTTTGGTTTAATTTTTTATTTTGCTCAATTGGATTTTCGACTTTCAAAATGGGGCATCGGACTTTATTTTTGATTTTCATTTGTAGCGGCCTTAGTTTAAAAAAAATTTCATTAAAACAAAAATTTATGACTCAAAAAAGTTCCAAGTACAAAAAAGCTTCAATTAAATGGAAATTTACTTCAACTTAATAACCTAAGAGGTTAGATAAAACCTTCACAAGTACCTCTAAAAGCTTTTAAAGCAATTTTTAACTCGTTTTTGCCTTAAATTTTTGATAATTTTCCATATTCAACGAAAAACCTTCCATTAATTCAACAAAAAAATACATTTCCATCGCAAAAACTATTAAAAATTTTCACATTCACACGTCCTAAAGCAATTTTTTGTTAAAAAAACGCCACCAAAATAGTTTTGAAATTTTAATGATATGAAAATATAAATTTTTTTACGTTATTTGCATGGAGCAAATACGTTATTATCACTCGAGCGGAAAATCTGGAGGTGCAAAAGTGTTTTATTTAAAAAAAAAATAAATATTTGTCTGAAAACTCGGCTTGACATGACCCAAAAACGTCAAATCATTCAAAATCATCTTGTGTAATCCTCTTTAAGGAAATTTTTCGTTTTCCCAGGAGGATGTTTCTTCTTGTTAGGCACAAATTTTGGTTTAAATGTTACGTATTTAATTTTTTTTTCACCTTTTGATGAAAATATTTTTATTCAAGATGCATTTTTATGATTTTTTATTTAAATCCTCTTATCGCAGATCGGAAAATATTATTTGGGTGATGAATGAAAATTTATAAAAATCAAACATATGAAGTGTAAAGTAATTTTTTTTAAAGAAATTTTATTTAAAATACGAATTTAGTAACAACTCTCCTCGAATTTCTTCGGATGAACGCAACTTTGGATGAAATAATTGAAGTAAAGTTGTTCCCCATTCGGTTTGTGAGGACAACGTTTCACAATTTCTTTATTTCCGTCACATTCGCGGTAATATTCCCGATAATTCGCGTAAAATCGAGGACATACAGGTAATTTAGCGACATCATTCTCACGACAGTCAATCGGGGAACAGCAATTTTCCGAAGAATGCGCTTCCGTACTCGAACTGGATGACGTTGGAGCCTCAGTCGTTGTTGTACTCGGTTCTAATTGACACGTTTTTCGCCATTCATGAGGCCAAACGCACGCTTGATGTTCGAAACTGAAGAAAACACCTCCGACAGCACATTCACGTTCAACCGGTTGCCATCCATCTCTCGAGGGAGCACATTGCCAGAACTTGTAAGGGTCCGAATGCGCATAAAGTGGCTCTTCAAGTTGAGTTGTTGTAGATTCGTGACATTCTGGGACCGGACATTGCGAAAAAATGACCTTTGCAAGTACACTAAAAGTGAGAAAAATTGAAAAAACTTTGAAAAAAGTCATTTTTGATGAAAATTTCGTCGAATACTGAACAAAAACTGGAAATAACGTTACTTTTATACGAACCGATCTTATCACTTAATCGCTGATTATCGATAATTTCACTTGAAACAATCACCGATTAGCACATTGCGAACCGCTTGAACTCTCAAGTGATGTTCAGGGACTATAAATAAGTGTCATGACGCAAAATTTCGCATTACATCACTTTAAATTCCGGTAAATACTTGAAAAAAAAAATAATTCCTTTTGAAAATCCGTTTGAATGAAAGTATTTATTTATGCTTGCCTGATTTGAATTGCATTTCTTCATTCATTTCTCTTGACGAAAAAAAAAATAATAAAAATCTTGCAGGAAGCGCATCCATCTGTAAATAAATTCTTGTGACAGCGTAAAAATTTAATCTGCGGAAAAATTTTACATTTTTTTTTTGCTTAAATCTCTGTCCCCAAGCAAGTACTTACTTAAAAAAAACCCCATTTTTCTTTCATTTCAGTCGCTTATCCAAATTTTTACCCAAATTATATGCATGCAGCTGCAGTGGCAGCTGCCCAAATACAAGCAGGACACGCCTTGGCAGGACATCATCATGCGTCGCATCACATGTCGGGTCACCATCATGGGCCGCCGCCCAAGAGGAAACGTCGTCATCGCACCATTTTCACCGAGGAACAATTGGAACAACTCGAAGCGACTTTCGATAAAACGCACTATCCGGATGTTGTGCTGCGGGAACAACTCGCACTTAAAGTTGACCTGAAAGAAGAACGCGTTGAGGTGAGTTAAATTTTTTTCTTATTTTTATTTTAAATTAATTTTTAATGCGAATTTCATGCAAAATATAAGCCAGAAAAGCTCATTAAAAAATTTTCTAATTAAAATTTTTGCGTAATGTTTACGTAAGCGAACGCCCTCAAACTCATATTTTATTTAAAAAAAAAATACGCAGACATGAATTTCAAATTAACATGTTATGAACGAATAAAATTCAATTTTCACATTTTTTGTTGTTGTTGCATTGCAAGGACTTCCCTTATCTAATGGCATCACTTGCACATGTGAGATTTTTCGCAATAAAAATTCAATTTTCATTTTATTGCATTTTTCATACAATTTTCCGACAAAGCCCTGGTGCTGCTTGCATATCAACAAATAAATAAAGAGATAAACGATTTTTGATGAAAAATTTTCTCGACGTTTTATTGGCAATTTTATTCAAAAAATGCCTTTTAATTACAGAAAAAATCTAAAAAAAATCATTTTTGTTGGTTTTTATGTCTAACAGTAGCTTATTTGCTTTTTTTCTGTCCAAATACACGAAAAAATTTTAATAATTCAAAAAAAAAAAATTTTTTTTTGAGATAAAAATCAAGCAAGTGTGTAGTTGACATAGGACTCACTTGACTTTTATTAATATTTGATTAGTGTTTGGATTGTTCTGAACTCTCTTTTTCTCTCTTTTCGTGTATACAGCACGAGAACGAAAAAAAAAACGAAGAAAAAGTGAGCAGAATAATAGAATCGACGATAAGTGGGTACTTGAAAATTTTCTGCTTTTGTTCGATCGACAATCCCATTTATTTAATTTATTTTATCATCATCGAGAGATCGTCTCTTAGTTTTTTTTTTTTTCTGATAGTCATCAGAGCTTCTGTATTGTCGCGTCGTCGCATCCCTTACAAATATTATGACAATCTCGAGTGCGTGTCTCCCATAAATAATAAAAACTTTGAAAGGAATTTAAATGGAAATTTGACGGCTTTTAGGAGAATTTTGGGTTTGATGAGACACGAGTTGACGATGATGACGCAGAAAAATTTCTCATTTATTATTAATTGTCATTGTCTACTCCAGACTTTCGGTTTGATGCGAGTCCGGGCGCAAAATGAAAATAAATAAAGGCATTTTTATGTTGAGATTGAAGTGAATTAATTTGATCGAAGGGTTTTTATGGGTGGTCTAAGAAGGGTTCAAACGTAAGACATCCGATATTTGCGAAGATGATTTGATCGATTTTATAGAAAAATTATTGAAAATAAAAAAAAAATATTTTGAAAGGATCCGAAATTTTATCAACAATGATCTGTCTAATTTTGTTTGTATCGAAATAGTTGCCGATCAAAACAAATAAAAAAAAATAGAAATTTAAGTGGTTGATAATTCGAGGACCAAATTAGAGCAATATTGTATCAAAGGTAGATCCGATTAATGACCACCCAAGATTTTTTTTATTTTTTTTTTAAGAATTTGGAAGAACGAATTTTTAAACATAGCAATTTTTTAAAATTATTTTTTTGAAGTTTTTTGATTTAATTATAATAAAATTTATTTAAAAAAAATTTAAACATTTTTTAAGAACGAATTTTTTCTAAACATAATGAAATTTTTTAAAATTATTTTTTTAAAGTTTTTGATTTAATTATAATTATTTTTTAATAAAATTTATATATATTCGATTTTAAAAAAAATTTTTTTATTCTAATTAATTTTAGATTTATTAAACATTTTTTAAAATTGAATAATATTTTAAAAGGTCAAAAAAATTATTTTCTATAATTTTCAATAATTTTAAATTTTTTTAATGATTTTAATAATTTTTTAAAATGATAAAAAAAAATTAAATTTTTATATATTATTAAAATTGATTTTGAAATTACTTTCGTAATTTTTTTTAAATTTTTAATGTTATAAAACATTTTAATTTAACAATTTAATTTAATTTAATTTTCGAAGTAATTTTATATTTATATATATATTTTTTTTTGAACATTCGATTTTATTTTATTTTTTATTTGATTTAATTAAATTTATTATTTTTTTATTCTAATTAATTTTAGATTTATTTTTTTTCCGATTTTCCATTTTTCCGAAAAATTTTGAAAAAAAATTTTTTTTTTTAAATATGCTGTCAAATCTGTCAATTAAAAAATATACTTTAATTAAAAAAAATATTTCAACAGTAAATAATAGTGACTCAATTTAAATATGTAATTTTAAACCCTTTTAAAGCTTAGCTACCTGACTTTGCTTGACCAAACTCGCGCTAATTGTTTTCTTTAAATCTTTACTCAAACAAACAATTTCTTACGTTATTTTTTGTGTACTTTCAAAAACTTTGTATTTGTCAAGTACTTTTTGGGTAAAAGACGATAATTTTGTGTATTTGAACATATTTTTATAGATATTTTTTAAGCATACACCACTCGAAGATTACAGGCATTAAACAACTCTCAACACTTTTTTTTCGTGTCACAGCTCGTTTCAGAAGATTTGCTTTCGAGTGGGTTTATTTTATTTTCTTAGTCAAGTTCCAATATTTGTCATTCCGAATTCCAGCAAAGCTTAGAAGAAATTCCTCTGGATGAAATTTCATCGAATCGCTGTGTGACGACTATGAAAACAACGCGACGCAACGTAAACAGTGAAATCCAAAATAACCCAAGGACAGCAATCAAACTTGGATAAACAGTTATCCGCGGAAATTTGTTTCAAAACATGGGCATGGCAGGAAAACATGCAACGAAAAATATTTGGATTTAATTTTGCCGCGACATGTTGCATGGAAACCGCGATAAGCTCACTCGTGGCTACAAAAAAAAAAGACAAAATCTAAGGTGTTAGCTCGCATATTAATTTAGCTGCCAGCGGTTTCGTGCATTAAGGAAGGAGGGTCTTCTCGTCGTAATCTATCAATTACTTTAGAAAACATCTCAATTACACCCGAAATCACATTAAACACCCTCTTCAAAGCGCTTTCTCGCCTCCTAAAAACTAATTTAAACGTCTTTCGTCAACAACAATATTATCATGATGATGATACAATCTCTCGCATCATGTCATCATCATCATCAGTCGTCCCTTTCGGCAGAGAAAATAAACTTTTCTTGTTTATTTTAGCAATTTTCCCCGTTTCCCGAGTTAGTTGTCGCTCTCTTGAAAAATCAACTCCAATAACAACACCACAACGAGATTTTAATTTCCATTCAAAACATCTTCTTTATCTCTCATGCACACACAGAACGCAAAGTGATTGAATTGAAGAGATAGAAAAACACGAGGAAAAAATTGAGTGCACTCACAAGAGGAAGCATTAGAAATCAAAACATTTTCCCCTTTCCTATTATTTTAATGGATTGAATGGAAATCTTTTTTGAGGATTTTTTTTTGCTTTTGTTATTCTTGTTGATATAATTTTGTGTATTAACGACAATTTATACGAGTATTTAACTCGTAGTTTAGTTAATGGAGACAAGCTTGTTAGTATTTTTTTGAATTAATTAAATTTCATATTGTTTACAAATAAAATGTTTTTTTTTAATATATTAAATACAAAAATAAAAAAAGAAGGTAAAAATTTTAAAATAATGATTTTTTAAAAAATATTCAAAAATAATGATTAAAAAAATTATTTTTTTTAAATATTTCAGAATTAAAATAAAAATATTTTACAATTAAAAATTTTTATTTTAATTTGTTTTAAAATTTCTTTAATTGATGATTAAAAAATAAATTTAAATAAATTAAATAAAAGTTTAAAAAAAATAATAAATAAAAAATTTAAAAAAAAAAATATTTTTTTGAAAAAATTTTTATTACATAACTTCTCAGAAAATTTCTTAGAATTTCAATTTTAATAATTTTTCGTAAAATTAAAAGTTTATTTATGATATGAATTTTCTTCTCTAAAAATTTATTTTTAAATTTATTTTAATTATTTTTAAAAATTTATTTATATATGATTTTTTTTAAAAATTTATTTTAAATTATTTTTAAAAATTTATACCTATAGAAGTTAATATTAATTTAATAAATAGAGTTCATAAAATATCTGAACTTTTTTTAAATATTGAACTTTATTAATTTTTAAATCCAGCAATGATATTCAAAAATTAAAAATAAAACGAATTATTTAAAATAAGTCAGCTCCAGCATCAAAAATTACCTAATCATCCTCACCTCAAAGGTACTCGAATGTGTCACCTACCGATTTACGGCCATCAACGAATCTCTAAATAAAATAATAAGTGATAAGTGACAACTTCTTGTCTAAACACAATCAGAAGCAACAAAAAAAAATTATAAAAATAAATAAAAGACACCTACTTGGAACAAAATAAAGAAGAAAAAACGTTAAAAAGTTGAATTATTTATGAATTATCACAGAGAAAAATCACTTTTTTTCTTGTAAATAATTTTTTTTTTTTGTAATGAAAAGAAAACAAGAAATGGCCACACACGAAATCCACGCAGACGACAACGAAGGTGTCACAATATTTATTTTTTCCGTTGATTGATTATTGCTTCTTAGACTTGTTCCTCTCGTGATGAAGCGATAATTTATGCAGATTATTTATTTAGTTAAGAAAGAGGCAGAAAAAGTCGTCATTGGCTGGTCTCTTGAACTTTTTAAAGCCTCAGCGGTTAAATGACAGGCAGACAACACGTTGAAAAGTTGTGAAGCTTCGAATGTGTGGTCTATGTTGCTGCTGAAAAAACGCTTCACATGCAAAAATTTAACCAAAAAACGTGCAAACAAAGCGGGAAATTTTTCCTGTGTGTGTTTATTTGCGTGATAAATGTAATAATAATATGATGCGAGAGACCTTCAGGCGATGGATTATTGTAATGAGGAACTATGTTAGCGAATAAAATAAATCTCCGTTCCTTTTGTTGCGTTAGTTTTATTGTTGAATCCGTACAAATCCTCGAGAAAGGGAGATTTTATCATCAGAGCGTAAATAAGTAACCGGTAAATAATTTTATTAAATGAAAATTTAAAGTTCAACAGATTAAAATCTCTCGTGAAATCGATAACATCTCATTTTTTTTGACACACGTCTAAATCTATGTTTGTGTCATGACGTCTCAATACCATCCACAGCAGAAAAAAACCATAAAACTGTCATGTCGTCACCCTGACGACCTTTGAGAGATATATTTCATCATTCTGTCACTTTTGATTTAATTTTTCTCGCTATCACACACACACAGAAACGACGATTAATGAGATCTCTGTTGTTTCCATTGTTTCATCATTTGAATCTCCTTTGTCTGTGTCTGTAATGCGGAATGTTTCATCAAAATCATGTAAATGTAATGAAATAAATAAAAAAAAGGAAACACGCGCGTCAAAGGTAACTACGAAGCCAGTTGATGCGAAATGAAAATGCAAAATGACAGAAAAGGCAGGATGAAGATGATTATAAATACCGAGAACACGAAGGAGATTGGCAGCAAAATGACAATTGATGAATCTTTTGATCTACTTTATGCTAAAATGATTAGACTAACGAGATTGATCTGTGTTACCTTCGGTAAATTCATTAGAAAATGGAGAATGAGACGCAAGGTTAAAGTTAAAAATAAGGCTGAAGAAAAATTTTGACAGAAAGTTTATTATTTTTTTTTAATATTGATAAAATGTTGATTTTTAGCAATTTTGTGATCGTTTTGATTATTTTTAATTAAAAATTAATTAAAATTTTATTTTATTTAAAATTAATTAAAATTTTATAAAAGTGTCAAAATTATTTATTTGATTTTTTTTAAAGACACTGAACTTTAAAAAAAAAATTTTTACTATGAACTTTTAATTTTTTCAGTAAATAATTGAAACAATTTATTTAAAAAAATCAAATTAAATATAATTTAATGAAAAATTTCTTGTATTTTATTTTTAAATTGTCTTTTGATTTAAAGATTCTTTAAGAAGGTGATGAAAATTGTCTTCTAAAAAAGGAAATTTCCTCCAAAAATTGAATTAAAAAAAATAATTAGGTAATTAAATTAAAATTTATTTTTAAAAGACAATCTTTCAATAAAAAAATAATAAAAAATATTAATTTGAAAAAATAAATTTAATAAAAACAATGAAATTTGTTTTTTAGTAAAAAAAAAAATACTCAAAAATAATTTTTATAACAAAAAAAAAATAAAAAATCGATAAAAAATATTCAAAAATAATTTTTATAGCAAAAAAAAATAAATATTTCGAGCTTAAAGATTCTTATTGAAATTCAGAGTTTAAAAATTAAAATTTAAAAAAAATAACAAATTTTTTATTCCATTGTTCCCATTTTTTTTAAATAATAATTATGTTTTAAACTTTAAATCCTTTATAAATTAAAGAAAAATTTATTAAAATTTTACTTCAAAAAATTTACTTTTAAAAAAAAATTTTTTTAAACCCTTCAACAATAAATGTCAAAACATTTGAAAATATTTCTACTCCAGGGTGGCGCAATGTCTCACAACATTTTACATCTTTTTTTGGGGATAAAAATAAATTTCAAAAACTGCCTTCAGGCTTTGTTTTTTCATCGTAATAATAGATGAGATCAGCACAAAATTTCTATTGTTTCCCTTTTTTTCGGCATGAAACCTGCACCCTTTTTTCCGCCGTTGGCAAAATTTATTTAGTTAAAGTAATGCGTGTTTGTAGGATGATGATCGAATTAACTGATTGAGTTTTTTTTTATTCATTTTTTAATTTACTAAACGCTTGTTTACACGAGAGCAAGTAATTTCACTGATGCATGTTAATCGAAAAATTCAACGAGAATTAATTTTGCAGTCTTGAAATCTGACAATATTAGGAAATGTTAAACAATGAGGCATTAAATCTATCGATGAGCAAAATTAGTAAGCAAAACAAAATAATATTGATTGTAGGCTCTTGCTTCCGATGCGAGACGAGTAGGCTGCTTTGCTTACACAATTAAAGCGAAAATCTGCTTCCTTGTGCCGACATCCTGTGCGTCGTCGTTATCATCAAAAGCTTATAATTATTATGATGTTATGAAAATAAGTCGGTCTTCGGACATGCAAAATTCCAGCTTCAGTGTGCCACATTTCGTATTCATTTCCTTATCAAAACACATTTTGAATCGACCGAACGGTTGTCTGTCATGGGAAGAGGAAAATCTGGCATTAAAAACAGTTGCAACGATGAGGGATAAATCTTCTTGAATATTTTTTGTGTTTATTTTCTTAACTCAATTTGTGTGGTTTGAAAAGCGTTTAAACATCATTTTTGCATTAAACTGTGTGTCGAGTGCTCTTGAAAAGACTCGCAGGCACATCGATCGGATTTTCCTTCGACAATTCCGAAAATTCTTTGGAAAACAACGAAAAACGGAAAAACTCCTCTTTATTATTTTAATTTTGTATAAATTTAAAGTAAATACCAGAGAAAGAGAGAAAACTTTGTTAAAATAAATAAATTTCGGAGAAACAAATCAAAAGTAAATACAAAAAAAAAATAACAAACGTAACGAAGAGGTGGAAAAAGAGTTTCAAAATGTAATAAAATAACAAGAAAAGTTAATTAAGTGGAAAAAATTAAGATTTTATGCTTCCTTTTTTTCTATTTTCTTCTTCTTCTGAACGTTTCGCTTGTTGAAATTTATTTATTTATACACATAAATTTAAATTAATTCTCTTATGTCTCTCTCATTCCTTCTAAAATGTTATTTTCACTTGAAAAAAGAAATTGTAAAGTAAAAATTTCTTGTAAGTCTTCTCAATCGTAAATATTTTATTTGTGGCACCTTTGCAATTCTTATTATTTAATTTATTAGCGCGAATGATTAATGAACGAAAATAATACAGCGAAAGTTTTTTTTAATGATATTTATTTAGAAAAGGAAGGAGAAATTTGTTACAATTTTTTTGTTATTTTAATGGTGAATGGATGGAAAAATCTCGAAAAATGTAAATAAATAAGTAATTAATGTTTGTAGAAGGTGAAGTCCGAAAAGTGCAGGATAAATTTTTATTTGAAGTTACTGAGGGGAGATTTTTTTTCATTATAAAAATTTAAAAGAATATTGAAGAAAAATTTTTGTTCTTTTTAAATAATCAACATTCAATTTATTTTTTAATAAATCATTAAATATTTTATTCATTAAATTTGTTGATTTATTTATTTTTATAAATTTTCAAAATATTGTATAACAATAAAAAAAAATAAATTAATATTTTTGAATGTTAAATAATTGGATAAAAAATTTTTAAATAATGTTATTTATTATTAAAAGATATTTTCTATTAATATTTAAATAAAAAAAATTAATAGAATTTAATTTTGAATTAAATTTTTATTCTTTTAATGTTAAATATTTTTATTAAAATTCATTTTTTTTAAAAAACTTTAAGACTTAAAAATTGACTTCGTTTTAAATATTTTTAATTATTGATCTAAAAAAAATATTTTGTAGAACCAAAAATAATTAAAAATTTATTTATGAATTTTTTTTTTTGTCGGGAAATGTTTTTAAAAGAATAAATTTTTTGTTCTTTTTAAAAGCTTTTTGACTTTTTCGATTAAAAATTATTTTTTTTTGCAAAAATTTTTTTGTTCTTTTTTAATGAATTAATATTTGATTTTAAATAAATTAATTTATTTGAATATTTTTTATTTTATGACTTTTTCGAAAAAATTTTTTTGTTCTTTTTTAAAAAAAATAAAATTAATTTTTTTAAATTAAAATTATTTTTTTTAAATATTTTAAAATTTTCTTGAATTTTTATTTAATATTTAAGCAATATTTCAAAATAAATAAAAAAAAATTAATAAAATTTTCAAAAAAATCTTAAAAACTGTAATTTATGACCAATTTTTATCCAAAAATCAACTTACCCAAAAAAAAAATTACTGCAAAAGGGGAACGATAAAATGCTAAAACGAGACATCTGTATTTATTTTGATGTTTTTTGTCTTCTCTTTTACAACATCAACGCGTAGCAAATATATCACACAGAGAGATTTTCTGTCTATTCCAACGGGGAACAGAACGAGAACAAATAAAATGGTTGTTAACTCCGCCTCTATCATTTTTCATGTTGATTCAAGAGTTCAAGAGATTCGCTTTTCGATTTATTTATTTATCGCGTCGTACCTTTCGATGCGACATAGACACAGAACACACACACGCGTATTACGAGATTTTGATTTGGATTTTGATGGAATCTGATGAGAAGATAATTTTATTAGGCTCGTTGTTTTTACTGGGTGCGTCATGTCGCAATTTTGCGCGAATCTCACAAAGATGGAGAAAAATTTTTTTTTATTATGAATTCTCTAAAGCTCTAAATCTCACAAATTCCTGGGATCGGATCAAACTATTTTCGGATAAATTGTTTGAGATTATTAACGATCGATTAATCATGACAACCTTTAAAGTTCTTACAAAAAAATATTTAAAAAAAAAAATAAATTAAAAATTTTTCAATAATTTTTTTCTATGAAAAAAAAATAAATAAACAAAAATATTGAGAAAGCATCGTTTTGGAACAACAAACAAGCCGCCTTTCTTTTCCCATTTTTTAACAACAAACATTTCTTACAATAAAAAACTCCAACCAGAGCAATTGTGTGTGAATGAAAGAAATTGTTTGGCACAAAATTGCTCATTTCTCTTCTCAATCACGATGATTGAAGTTTTTTTTTTCGACAAATAAATTCACACAATCAAGCACACACACAGAAAAGTGACGCACAAAGGGATCAATTTTTAAAGCTGCTGGTCTTACACATGTTTTCATGTTTTTGATCCTCATATTTTTTGTTCAATTTAAAAAAAAACTAAAAAAAATCAAATTCTGTTCCAAATCCATTCCAAATGAGTTCAACTTAATAATGAGATAATCCTGGCCAATTTTGTGCCAATTTTAATCTTTCCTTTTGCATTTTTTTTTTAATAAACTGCCTCAAAAAGGACTGGGAGAAAAGCGGTTGAACAATGAAACATGAGATAATGCACTTAAACACCTTCCTTTTTCAATGCACCGGCATACGTTGGATGTGCTGGCCTACTTTTACAGGCGATTGTTTCCCGAAAATTGGAATATTGAGACAATAAAAGGAGGCAATAATTCGCTTGAGTGAACATGAAACAGCAAAAGATCCCGACTTATTTGGCTTTTCGGTGATTTTATTTAATTTTTTTTTTTTTTTAGCAAAAAAGAGTTAACCTGATTAATGTTTCTGAACTTTGCCGACGGAGCTCGTGACACGATGACGAAGAAGAAAAAAAATCGTAATTCTTTAAGAAGCCCGTCCTTTCTCTCGAAAAATTAACAATGCCTCGTGAAAAAATTACGCGAACATTTTTTTTCAATCCGATTCAATTTTTCATCGCGTCTCGTAGTTTAATGTCATAATAAAATAATACAGAATAAAAGAAAAAAATGGAATATTGCTTTGTCTGGGGGGTTGTTCGTAAGGTTTCCACGCATTTTAATTTTATAATAGCTGTTTACGATTTCACAAAGCTTTTCATCCGTTGCTTGTGTGTTCTTCGCAATGCTTGCTTAACAACCGCTTCGTCGTCTCGCATTGTCGAGAATGATTTTAAATAAATATTTTTATTTCTCATGGTTAGAAGTTTAATGTATGAATGGAAAAAAAAATCATGTAAAATAATATGACAATGATGAACGAGTGATGCGTGTTTTCCATGGTGATGGATTTGAATTGTGTGGTTGGAATTTTTTCAAATCTGATTTTTGAATTATTATTAAAAAAAAAAATTTGAATTATATATTAAAAATTGTTAAATTTAAATTATTTAAATAATTTTTTTAAATAATTTATTAAATAATTAATTATTATTAATTATTATAAATTAAATAATTTTTTATAGTTAAATTTAATTTTTACAATTTATTGAATTCAAAAATTGTAGGTAGGGGAAAAATAAAAAAATAAAAATTGTTAACATTAATTTTGGCGCATTTAATTTATTTAAATTCATTTGAGTAAAGTTTTTTAAATAATTTAATAAATAATTAATTAATTATTTAAATTATTATTAATTTTTAATTAAATAATTTTTTATAGTTAAATTTTATTTTTACAATTTTGAATTTAAAAAATTGTAGGTATATTAAAACATTTTTTTGTTTAAAAATTTATGAAAAGTTTGTAAAAAAATTAAATTTTTTAAAAAAAATTAAATTAAAACATTTATTTTAAATATTTATTGAATTTATTGTTTTCACAAGATTTTATTTTAATAAAAAAAGTTTTTCCAGAAATTTTAAAAATTTTAGGAATTTTAAAAAATTATTTTTTTAATTTTATCGATAACATAGAGTTTATCATTTTAAATTTTTTACTTTTTTCAACAAAATTTTTTTTTTGAAATACAATGTTTGAGCTCAAAGTTTTAATAATTTAAGTTAACTTTAAATAAAAATATTTAAAAATATACTTAAAAATTTTAAGTTAAATATTTAGCTATTTTTTTTAAAAATAAATAATATTTTTCAACCAACCCATTTTATTTCATAAAATTTTAATTTTTTGATCAAAAATAAACTAAAAATCCTTAAGACCGCTCCAAAAATTATTCTCAACTAAAATTAACCCCAATTTATCTCAAATATTATTCGTATCTCGTATAATTAAAGTCACACCAACAACAAATTAAATGTCGAAATGTCAAACAAACTCAAATAGTACACATAAAATGTTTGCTCAGCTAACAGAAAATCATCAACATCATCGAAAAAGTGGCATGGCAGTAGCAAATGCAACCACAAACAACAAACTCCATATGCTCTTCAACATTATTTACTTACAAATCTATTCAAATATATCAAAATGCCCTCAATATAATTGTTTGTGTGCTTTTTCCACACAGAGGCAAAGCAGGATACACACCGCATTATTTCTCATAATTTATCATATTTTATTAATTCTTGTTGTTGTAATGGAGCGTAAAATCTGGGATATGAACTTTGTGTAAATAATATTATTTCCAGTTTATTCCCGTCATTGGATGAGAACGAATTATCAGTAGGTGTCTTAAAAATTTTCTAAAAAAAAAAATCGAGGGTTGTTTCAAAAAATTTGAAAAAAAAAATATGAAAAGGGAACGAGTCCATTTTTCATCGTCAAGATTAGCCGCTGTGGATCCGCAAACCACCTTTATTTATTTTATAATTTTTTTCTGTAGTTAAATATTTAATTTGCATATGGAAAATCCGAGCGGGAAATTTTTTTAATGTTCATCTACCTTTGTGTGGCGTGAATGGATGCTAAGTAATAATAATCCTCAAAGGTACAATAAGCTTATTTTTATCCTGCGACTGGAAAACTTTTCATTTTGATGCATAAATGAATGAGATGCGAACGACGACGAGATGATGTCGACACGTAAAAATAAATGTTAATCATGAAAAAACGTGAAAAACACATAATACCTTAACAAAGCTCTGCTCGGGGCAAGTAGAATTTTCTCTTTCCATTTTTCTCGTTGCTCGATGGATGGATGGATTTGTTACCTACGTTGTCGTCGATTTCACGAAAGTAATGATGAGGGATGAGTTTCGTAGTATTACCAACAAAAGCCTTCACATTTCCATTGTCAATGTGTCGTTGTAACAAAAGATGCTGCAGTTTGATGGCTTCCTACTGTATGATTTTGAACAATTATCATGAGATAAACAAGAGGAGAAAAGGTTGAATGAGAGATGAGAATAAATTTCTTAGAATTTTCGTGAAAAGTGTGTAAAATAAGCTTTGAATGTGTGGGAAAAGTAGGAATTATATTAGGTTTCTAATCATTTAACACTCGTAAGTACTTAGACTTAGACATTTATTTGCTGTGGAGACGAGAAATCGGTTGTTATGCAAGATTTAAGGCTTTTTAGAGATTGAAATTTTCATTTTTGGTGTTTGCCTTTGATCAAATTTATCAAAAATTACTTTTTTTTAATTTTTTGATATTAATAGAACAAAAAATTTAAAAAATTATAAATTATGTCTTAAATTTATGTAAAAATTTTATTTTAATTCATTGAAGTTGATCAAATTCAACAAAAATTATCTTGACAAAAAAAATTATAATAAAAAATAAAAAAAAATTGATTCTTTATAAAAAATTATTTGAAATTTTATTATTCTGTTGAGTAATAATAAAATTGAAGACAATTATTATTATTATTTTTTATTATTTTTTTTATGATTTTTAACATCTTTTTGAAGTTAAGAAAAAACAAATAAAAAAATTAAATTTAAAAAAAAAGTTGATAAAAAAATTATTTAACAATTTTTGACATCTTTTGGATGATAAAAAAAATAAAACTTTAAAAATTAAATAAAAAAATATTTAAATGAAAATTTATTTACTTCGTTCATCAAATTTAACAAAAAAAAATTAAAAAAATTAAATTTAAAAAAAAAATAAATTTAATTGTTTGAAAAAATATTCGAAAAAAATATATATTTTTAATTTAAAATACCAAAAAATCTCTTTTACCGTTAAAATATTAAAAAAATTCTCATGAAAATTGCTCCTTTTCCTACCTTGACATCATCTCACAAGGCACAAAATCATCAAAGTAATCACTCCGTCCCATTATTCTGCTATTAAAAAAGGTTTGTCACAACAAAAGATGAAATTTGTTCATTTTTTCCTCCTTCTATTCACTCCATTCAAACATGTCCCACTCACCATTTGTGTCGAAAATTTGTGTTGTTTGGAGAGAACATGCCACAAAATGGTACACAAACACACAAAAAAATAGAAGAATAAACAAGATAATTCCATTTTAATAGTTTTACAATGTAATTTCCATTGTTTGCTGTGCTTTTTTGCCTCCTTTCATGCGACGACAACGACGACGATACATGCGCGCTAACAAAACATTTGATTGTGAGTCGCAGACAAAAGAAAACATTTGCTACTGTGTGACATATTTTTCATTGTTCGTTACTCACATCTTAAATATTTGACAATTTTTTAAGAAGATCTTTATTTTTTAATTGAATTATTATTAAATACGAGATTTTAACGAATTTTTATTTTTTTTTAATTTCAGGTGTGGTTCAAAAATCGTCGTGCAAAATGGCGAAAACAGAAACGTGAGGAACAGGAACGTCTTCGAAAGTTACAAGATGAACATAATGGCATCACATCGACACCGCGAAAGTCCACAAATGACCCCACAGACTTGTCAACGAGTCACAATCAGCTCCAAAGTTCCCTTCATAGCTACAGCGACGCCGAAGATTCGTCAGATCTTGAAGTGGCATAAACTGTGTGATAAAACTTCCGATGATGACGACCGACCCTCCAGTGAAAAAAAAATCCTCGATGTTTTAAATTACACTAAAAAAATATTATTATTCATGAAAAATATGTAATAAAATTATTAATCAAGCAAATAAAATAATAAATAATTAGTATGGATGCGATATATGATGGAAATATGAATAATTAAGTATAAATTGTAAATTTTAATTATAATGCAATTCAATTTCACTGCGATGAACAAAAAAAAAACAGAGCATTTTTTAGGGACAAAAAAAGCATCACAATGGACAAATAATTGTAAATAATTGGGTAATATAATTGAAAATAAAAAAAAATAAATAAATAGAAAAAAGTCAGATTCGAAAAATGGAATTTTTAATTGGTTGATATTTGATGTTAAAATTACCTAGGCAGGACCTTTATTACAGAAAAAAGGTGAAACTTGTAAACCAGTCAGAAAAAAATGCTGTAAAAAGCTGAAAATTATTTAAAAATAATATGAAAAGAAAGTTAGCTTAGATATTTTAAGAATATTGTAAGTTTAAATTTATTGATGTGTAAAAATAATAATTATTAAATATGTAATTTAAATCTTAAATAGAATAATTTAATCAAAAAAAAAGGTTGATAAAAGTTGATTAAAAAAATTATTATGAAATAAATTCTTGAATTAAAAATGAAGTTTTTTTTAATAGTTGGCTCAATTTTTAACTCTTAATGAATTTTCTTGTTAAATTTCGTCATTATTTGATGTTTTTGTTAAAGAGCTTTCGAAAACATAACCTCAAAATTTTATATTATACTAAAATAAAAATTGTTTTTTTTTAGTTATAAAATATTACTTTATCAGGATGAAATATCTTTCAAAACTTCTCACAAACTATTTTGTTAAAAAAATCATCAAAGTTTTTAACTATTAATGCAATTTTGTACAAAATTTTTCCCGGTTTTTATGTTTTTCTCAAAGATCTTTTTTAAACATAACCTCAAATTTTTTTATCCATACAAAAATAAAAAATTTGATTTCTTTTCAAATCTATAAATAATGATTTTTCAAGTTAAAATATCTTTAAAATTTTCTCACAAATTATTTTGTCAATAAAATCATTAAAAATTTTAACTTTTTTAATTGCAATTTCGTACAAAATTTCGCCAGATTTTTATTTTTTTCTTAAAGATCTTTTAAAAACATAACCTCAAAAATTTTTAATCATACAAAAATAAAAATTTGATTTTTTTTCAAATCTTTAAATAATGATTTTTCAAGTTTAAATATCTTTCAAATTTTCTCACAGACTATTTTGTTGAAAAATCATCCAAATTTTACTTTTATTCGAATTAGATCAACTTATATAAATTAAAATAACGGTTATGCCATTGTAAAATTTTCAAAATTCCATTGGCGACATTCACCCCAATAGCAATTCAAAAGAAAAAATCGATCCCAATCACAATTTGAACAGACGACTCCATTTTAACCGGGAAAACAAGTCGAATTTCATCACAGTCCTCGTAATTTATTAAAAAATCTCTTAAATAATTGTATTTTGCTGGAAAAAACACAAAATTTGAAAAAATGCCGATCTCTCAATTGTCCGAAGGTTCCATTTTGGTAAGATTCTTCCGATTTAAATGAAATTTCTCTCAATTTAATGTCGTCCTTTGTCTTTTGCGTAGCAAATCTACAACGGAACCGACGTCAAATACCCCGTTTTGCAAGTTTTGGGCGCGAAACGTATTCCCCCGCAAACAGCAGATGCCGAAGAACGTTTCCGTCTCCTTGTTTCCGATGGAAAATATCAACATAGCTTCACGATGCTCGCCACACAATTGAATCATATGTTCACGAATAATCTCTTGACGGATTACACGATTTTCCGTGTGGATAAGTACACGACGTCGCACGTTGGCTCTGGCGATCGTCAAAAGAAGGTTTTGGTACTTTTGGATATCACAATTATGAACAGCGGCGACCAAGTTGGCAAGAAAATTGGGGATCCCGTGTCTGTAGATCAAGTTGCAGCTCCGGCGGGAAACACAGCTGCGAGTACAACTGCTGCCCCAAAACCAAAAGCAAATGTTTCGAAGCCACAAATGGACATGCCGATCGGAGATGGACATTGTCATCCCATCAATAGTCTTAGTCCGTATCAGAACAAGTAAGAAAATTGTTCGAAATTATTTTTTTTAAATTTTTAAATTGATTTTTTGCGTTTTAATAGATGGGTTATCAAAGCTCGTGTGACATCAAAGAGCAACATTCGCACATGGAGCAACGCCAAAGGCGAGGGAAAGCTGTTCAGCATGGATTTGAAAGACGAAACTGGCGAAATTCGCGCCACTGCCTTCACGAACGAGGTCGACAAGTTCTACGAAATGATCGAAATCGGCAAAGTTTACTACATCAGCAAGTGTCAACTCAAAACCGCCAATAAGCAGTATTCCAATCTCAAAAATGACTACGAAATGACCTTCACACACGACACGCAAGTCAAACTTTGCGAGGAAGATGACTCCGCAATCCCATCAATCGAGTACAATTTCGTTCCCATCAAATCCATCGCCAACATGGAGCCAAACTCGAATTTGGATGTCATTGCAGTCGTCAAAAGTGCCACGGAACTCGCCAAATTCCAATCCAAAAGCAGCGGAAAAGAATTACAGAAACGCGAATTGACTCTCGTTGACATGAGCAACTCCAGCATCCAACTCGTGCTTTGGGGCGAACAAGCGGAGAACTTTGACATGTATTCGCAACCGGTAATTCTCGTGAAATCAGCTCGCGTCTCTGAATTCGGGGGCGGCAAAACCATCGGACTTGGCGGAAACGGATTGATGATTTTGGATCCCAAAAACGAAGAAGCTACAAAGCTTCGTGAATGGTTCGCAAGCGGACAAGCCGAAAATATCGCCGATAGTGTTTCCGCAAAGACCTCCGTTGGCGGAAATATGTCGACACAATGGATGTCCTTCCACGAAGTCAAGGAAAATAACTTGGGAAGCGGCGAAAAGCCCGATTACTTTCAATGCAAAGCTATGGTTCACAACATTCGACCAAATAACGCCGTTTACAAAGCATGTCCTACAGCCGAGTGCAACAAAAAACTCGTTGATTTGGAAAACGGTTCGTACAGATGCGAGAAATGTAATGCCGAGTACTCCAATTTCCAGTATCGATTGCTTTTCAATGTAAATTTTTGTCTTTTGTTAGCTTTTTTTTATTTTTTTTTTAACAAATTTCTTCTTTAGATGCTCGTTGGCGATTGGTCTTCCAACAGATTTGTCACAGTATTCACCGAAACTGGTGAAAATATGTTGAGTTAGTAATTTTTTTTTTCGATTTTCTGACAAAATTTTATCATATTTTATAAATTTTTAGACAAAGCCTCTCAAGAAGTTGGTGAAGCCATCGACAGTGGTGACACTTCTATTTTGGAAAGTGTCAATTTCAAATCGTTTATCTTCAAGATGCGATCAAAGGTTGAAACTTATGGCGATTCTTCCCGTAATAAGTTGACAGTTGTGGCAGCAAATCCCGTTAACTACAAAGAGTACAACAACTATTTGATTACGCAGTTGCAGGAAATGACCGGCATTGGAAAAATGGTCAAGTAATCTTAAATTATTTAGTCCATCGTCGTGAAAATACTTTTTTTTTATGCTCTTAAGATTTATTAATCAATAAATTGTACTAAATTTTGTATGCTAAAAAATTTAATTTTTCAAAAGAAAAAAAAGGTTCAAGTTTTCTGTTGACTAAAATTTCTCACGAAAGCCCAATATTCAAATACCACAATTTTCTTGCATTTTTATGCCTTGTCAACCCATTTTTGATCGATTTCAAAGCTAAGGGTGTTCCAAGACCGTTTTCTTTTTCTTGTCTCCTCCCCCATCATTTTTATCAAAAATCACCATGGGGGATATAAAAATTTTAAATAGATTTTGAAATACTTTTTCATACAAAATGACTTAAAAAATCAAGTTTTTCTAGCTTTTTTAGCGATATTTTAGCTGTTTTTCAACAAGTTTGACATTTTGCACTATTTAAGAGGTTATTTCGATTAAGAAATCAAGAATTAATTTTTTACAAAAAATAACGATCAAAAACTGTCAAAGCCATTTTTGTCAAATTTTGCTCCAAATGGATAAAAATTTATCAGAGGGGCTCTAATTTATCATTTTTAATAATTTTGCAACTCAAAACCTCCCATAAATAGAAACTGAAAAAAAAAAATTCCTTTGACATAATTTTTTTTGAAAACTAAATCAAGAGCAAAACTAAATCAAAAACTGTGTCAAAGCCATTTTGAAAACTTTTTTAGATTAGATTATTTTTTTAAGAAAAATTTTTCAAAATAGTTTTGGAAAGGAAAAATTAAGTCAAAAAGCTAATTTTATAACAATATCACAGAAAATAACTCAAAATTGAACAATTTTATTATTTTTCCATACTAAATAGTACTAAAAACGAAAATCTATATAAAATTTCTATATCCCCCATTCCCCATGGATTTTTATTCAAGCATGTAACGCGAAACAGAAAACGGTTTTGGGACACCCTAAAATTGAATAAATATTCATTCTAAAGATGATTTTAATTCAAATCTCATCGATTCTTGATGAAAAAAATTTATCACCATTTTGACATACGAATGGTGATAACTTATCACCATTTTGACATATGAATGGTGATAAATTTTTCGAGTCAATTTTCAACCTATTTTTGATCGATTTCAAAGCTAAAATTGAATAAATATTCATTCTAAAGATGATTTCCAACAAAACCTCCTTGATTTTTCAAGAAATAAAAAAAAAATTCATGACCGTTTTTTCGAAAAAGAAGAAAAACGGTCATGAAATTTTTCAAGTCAAGTTTTAACAAACTTTTGATCGATTTCAAAGCTAAAATTGAATAAATATTCATTCTAAAGATGATTTCCATCAAAATCTTCTTGATTTTTGAAGAAATAAAAAAAAATTTTTTTCCTTGACCGTTTTTCGAAAAAAAAATAAAAACGGTCATGAAATTTTTCAAGTCAAGATCTAAAAAACTTTTGATGGGTTTCATAGCTAAAATTAAATAAATATTCATTCTAAAGATGATTTCCATCAAAATCTTCTTGATTTTTGAAGAAATAAAAAAAATTTTTGATGGATTTCAAAAGATGATTTCTAAAATTGAATAAATATTCATTCTAAAGATGATTTCCATCAAAATCTCCTTGATTTTTGAAGAAATAAAAAAAAGTACGATTTTATCATATGAGGAGCAAAAATCGTACTTTTTTCCTCAAGTCAATTTTTGATGGATTTCAAAGCTAAAATTGAATAAATATTCATTCTAAAGTTGATTTTCACTGATATCTGATCGATTTTTGATGAAATAAAAAAAGTACGATTTTATCATATGAGGAGCAAAAATCGTACTTTTTTCCTCAAGTCAATTTTTGATGGATTTCAAAGCTAAAATTGAATAAATATTCATTCTAAAGTTGATTTTCACTGATATCTGATCGATTTTTGATGAAATAAAAAAAGTACGATTTTATCATATGAGGAGCAAAAATCGTACTTTTTTCCTCAAGTCAATTTTTGATGGATTTCAAAGCTAAAATTGAATAAATATTCATTCTAAAGTTGATTTTCACTGATATCTGATCGATTTTTGATGAAATAAAAAAAGTACGATTTTATCATATGAGGAGCAAAAATCGTTTTCAACCCATTCAAGTTTCAACCCATTTAATTAAAATGAAGGTATTCAGGTATTCTGTTGCCTAAAACTTTTCACAACGACTCATTAATTCAAATGACTTTCGATGTCGTTCAAGTCGCTGTCGCCTAACTTTGACATTTTCTCCAAACTTCTAAAAAAAATCTTCGATCCAGATGTTCGACCAAATATTCTTCTTCAAAAAAATAATTTTCTCGGAATATGTTAAAAAAGGAACCTGAAAGTGCGTTCAAGAGATTACTTCAACGAGGAATCAAAGGTTTTATCTTCTTCGAGTTGGTGGGTTTCGCGGGCTGTTATTATTTCTATCACAAGTGCAACTCGGACCGTGGTAGGTATTTTGTCTGTCATGCATTCATGTCGGATGTGTGACGACAACATCACATTGAAGGTTATATAATTTTTGTTGTGAAATTCAATTTTTTTCCCGCAGATTTCCGCTTGCAATTGTACCAAACGTACCCGAAGGCCTTGGATTACTACTACAAAAGCGGCGAAATTATCAATTCCAATTACAAGGGACGCGAAATTGACTTGGAATACTGGTCAAAGAGCGGCTTAATTAAAAATCCGAATTAATGTCTAGTCGATTAGCGCAAGTTGTAGTGTGGATAGTTGCTCCTATGTCAGTGGGCTACGTTTTAATGAAGATAACTGAACCGAAACCCTCGAAAATTAAGGCAATAACAGAAACGACGTCTCTGGAACATCTCAGTGAGGCAGAACGACAAAAGCATTTAATTGTGCTGCGATTGCGACAGGCAGCGGGCATCGATAAAACGGACAAGTAAGAAAAATGGAGAAAATTGAAGCACGATTGGAACAGCGAGACAAAGACCGCAAAGCAAAATTAGAAGAAAAACAGGAAATCCGGAATCGTGATGCGTCCAAAAGTGAAGGAATTGAGTATTTCGAAGTGACCTTCAACGAAAAAGTTCGCGAAATTCAAAATAATCTAAATAATCTGGAACAAGGTGACACAAATCTCCCCTCAACTTTCACCAAAATCGGTACGAGTCTTCAAGAATTGCAACGTTACTTGAGTTCATCGACTTTTTTCCTCAACGATCGCAAAGTTCAAAAGTGTCAGGAGACGCTAAAAGGTCTCACAGCTCTCCTAGAAGAAAGAAAGTCCAAATTGATCCCTAAAAAGAAGTTTGGATTCCGTAATAAAACTCTTGTGGTAGCAAAAGACGCACAAATAACATCTGCTGACGATACCGACGCCTCGGCAACTACCAAAAAACTCTTCGACTATTCCGTGCACGACAAATCCAACGAAATAATTTCGTTCAAAGGCTCCGATGCGAATGAAAAAGACCTAACAGTTGCTAATTTGGATGCTTGCCTCCTCGACATCGAAGGACATCCGGGTTCACTTCACTTGAAAAACATCCAAAATTGTTTGATCATCTCGGGACCCGTTTCACGTTCAATTTTTGTGGAAAATTGTAAAAACACGACATTTCAAATCGCGTGTCAGCAACTAAGACTTCATAGTTCCCGCGAATGTGACATTTATTTGCACGTGACGTCGCGCGGAATAATCGAAGATTCGTCAGAAATTCGTGTCGCACCGTATTCCTTGAATTACGACGGAATTTCGCAGGATTGGATCGAAAGTAAGTTGCCGCATGATCGAAACAACTGGAATGACATTGCTGATTTTAATTGGTTGTCAGCCGAACAAAAATCCCCGAATTGGAATGTGATTGAAGAAGCAAAACGTGTCGTCGATTGGGACTCCTATGTGACAGAATGGAAGGAAAAACACATGAAAAGTTGAAATTCGTTGAAAATTGTGCCGTAAATCGCTTTTGTACTAAAACTCACTAAATAATCAGCTTTTAAGTTAATGCAATCCACTAAAATATACTTCAGTAAGACAGAGTTTCTAGCAAAAAAATCTATTTTTTTTTTATTTTTTTCGTCTATCTCGCCGAAATATTCTCAATTTGTCTCTTTATCCTCTCCTGAATTTGTCCTTTGATGTTCGCATTTACATTTTCCAACTCTTGACCCGTTCTCGCGGCATGCTCAATCCTGTTCACCAAGTTAATAGTCGCCGCATTCGACACAAAATTCGTTATGTAACAATTTTCGGCGCTCCCAACGCGTCCCACTCTGCCGCACCGATGAATATAGTCCGAAATATAAAAGGGAAAATCGAAATTCACGACGTGCTTGACGCGAGTAGTGTCTAAACCGCGACTTGCGACATCTGTCGTTGAAATAACGTTCACTTCGCCCTGTTGGAATTGCTGAAATCGACCAACGCGGATCTTTTGGAGCATCTGCCCATGGAGATTGATGCAATTAATACCGTTGTTGTTGAGAAAAATGCTGATGTAGTCACTTGTGGCAGATTCGTTGGCGAAAATCATCACGGGACGCCCGGATTTGAGGTCAGATTTGACAATGGACAGCAGTTGGGGCGAACGATTCATTTTACTGATGCGCAAAAAGCGTTGTGGGACGTGTGTCATCAAGCGATGCAAGTTGGGCGACACGACACGGACAATTGTTTCGGGATTTATGACACTTTGGAGGACTTCGTTCGTATTATGGGGCATCGTAGCGGAGGCGAGAATCAACTGACATCCGATAATTTGGTCACTGAGGTCTTGTAAGTGGTTTTTGTGGAACTAAAAAATTAAAATTGTAAGAAAAAAATGTTTTTTTAATGAAATTTCAGCTCTTACCGGAAATTTATTGAGGAACCATTGCATTTTATTCAAAAAACTATCGTCCAATAGGGTATCAGCTTCATCGAGAACCACATGACGACAATGATTCATCCGCAAAATCTTGCTAGTTGTCAACTTACTGATACCTCCTACCGATCCAATGAGTATATCCATGTCCTCAAACGTTGGATTCATCATTAACTGCTTCGTGTGTCCGCCTAAAATGAGTTTGACTTTCAAATCTGTGCCTTTTGTCATTTCTCGTGCCACAGTTTCGATCTGTTCCGCGAGTTCTCGGCCCGGTGTCAGCAATAATAACAAAGGAGAGTTAAAAGGTCGCTCGCCAAGTCGTTCTTTGGTCTTTATTAAACGCTGTATCAACGGCAAAAGGTACGCCAAAGTTTTCCCACAGCCCGTTTCTGCAGCGATTAAAACATGTTGATTGTTTAAAATTAAGGGAATTGCTTGATTTTGCACCCATGTCGATCGGGACAACTCGTTGTTCGCCAAATTCTCCAAAAGAATCTCGTCAAAGTCGAATTTCTTGAATTCTGCGCCCCATTTTTCAAAATTGCTGTCTTCATAAGGCGTTCGTGGCTTGTGCGGATGAATGATGAAAAAATCTCCTGCAGACGCGGATTTCGGATGAGTCCATTTTTCAGATGCTAACGGGATGGATTTGAAACTTTTGTTGCCCGGTATTTTATCGTCAGAGTACAAATCGAATTCAGGGCGTTTGCATGTGATGATTGGTTCGCGTTGAACGACATTTTTATTGCACAAGACAATGGATGAGGTGCTCAGAAATCGACGTGAAATCAACTGTCTGTAAGTTCTTTGTAACATTTTGTCTTAAATTTTGATGAAAAACATGCTAAAAAAGCAAAATACGGGTTCAACGTGATGAAATTGACAGTAAACAAAGAGCTGTCATTCAGAAACGGCGACAATCATCGACGACAATTGTTTACATTTGACGAAAAAGTTCGAATTCATGAAAAAATTTAAATAATTTCTTCATTTTCCGTCAAAGTACTTACAAATATCACTTAAAAAATCAGTAAAAAAGGCATTTCTCGAAGAAAATTATCGTAATTTTGTGATCATCATGCATTTCCAGCGGATATCGTACTGAAACAGCAGTGGGCGAGTCCCTTAGATTAATTAATTAGACAATTTTTAATTGAAACTAGTCAATTTTCCACGTCACGACGATGCAACTGCCGCAATATCAGCGTCTTGGCGGTCCACAGACCCTTTTCAGTATTTCCTTTGGGCGATTTTCTGTGATAATTGTGTCGTTGCCCTTCTTCGGTTTCATTTTTTGTGTTGCTTATTCGGTCTTGTTCTTTTTTAAACAATCCACGGGCACGCATTGTCATGTCTTTAACTTGTTACCGAGCATTTCAGCGGCAATTGGGAATTATCAGCCGCAGCGGTTTGTGTGGCAATTGTGCATTGTACTTCATTTTTTGCCGCGCCTGTTGATTGCGCGCATGTACTTGAAGCACTACGAAGACATTATTCGCATGAATCGACGGGGATTTGCGTATCTCGCTGTTTTTCTGAATATTTTGGAGAATTTTGCGCTACTTGGACTATCACTTTTTACCTCAATCGACAGTTATGGTAAGAAATTTTTAATTTTTTAAGCAATTTTCTTAATATTTTACTTTTAGAAATCCATAAAAATTGTTTCGTGACATTTATTGCGGCATCCGAAGTTTACATGTTGATCAGTTACTTCCTCAATAAGAATGGAAGGAAAATTCCTGAACTCAATAAGATCGAAGAAAAGTCTCTAAAGTACAAACAACGACTCTTCCTCATAAATGTAGTGTGTTTCGCACTTGCCGGTTACTTTTTCGTCAGGCACAATGAATATTGCGAGCCAATGAGTAAGCTTTACAACACTAACTTAACAAAATTTATTGTCAGAATGCAACAAATTGAACAATTTTTTTTTCAGTTTACACTTTTTTCGCATTTTTTGAGTACATTGTCGTATTCACCAACATGGGTTTCCACATGACAGCTTACTGGGACTTTTCGATGCTTAGTTTGGCGTTCGACTGGATCAATGGTTTCCATTTTATTCCAACCGGAAGCTAAAAGTAGACAAAAAAATTTATTTTTAAGTTTTGTTATTTATTTTTCTAACTAAAAAAAATATTTTATGGAAAATAAACTTGCACAATTATGAGTTAAAAAACTCAAACTTGGTATCTTACCACTAGACAATATGGGAAATTTAAGAAAAAAAATCATACTTACTCTTTATCAATTCGATCGGCGATGTTTCGTGCAATAGCTAAGGAACTTGTAGCACCGGGCGATGGAGCGTTACGGCAATGCAAAACTTGTTTGGCGATGGGACTCTCGCCACTGCCTTGATCAAACACGAAATCGTCGACGAGTTCACCTTCGGGCGATAAAGCTTGAGCTCTCACACCTGATGGTCCCGGCATTACGTCGTAATCCATGATGTCAGGGATATATTTTCGCAAATCTGCGACCTGTAACGGCGTGATGAGAGATTTGGCAGCTTCCTGTAATCCGGGCAAGATGAAACGGGCTGACAAGCGAAGGAAACCTGGGTAACTGTGGGAGATTTTTTTTTCGTTAAAAAAGGGAAAATAATTATCAAAACATTTTTTAAAGGTTTTTTCAGGGTCGAAAATAATTTAGGCCGCTTCAAATTTTTTCCTTTGTTTTTGTCCCAAAAAAAGCCAAAAATTTTTGTTAATTTTCAAAAATCTACCGTTTTTTGGCCTTTTTCCATAATTTTTAATAGTTTTTTAAAATAATTTTGATTTTCAAGAATTTTTGTACTGAAAAACGAAATTTGACATGAAATTTCTTCTCTAAAAATATTTTCAAAAAAATTTTTTTTCAAAATTTTTTGACAGTTTTTTTTATGAATTTTTTTTTTTGAATTTTTAACTTGAAATATTCTGAGATCAATTTTAAATTATTAAATCTTAATGTAAATACCTAAAAAATATAACTAAATATTCATTAATGATCAAAAATTGTTAAAATTTTGTCATTTTGTATGAAAAAGTATTTCAAAACTTTTTTTCAAAAAAATTCTTTTGGGACAAAAACATCGAAAAAAAATTTGGAAGGGCCTTAAGTCAAAAAAAAACTAAAATCTTTTGATCAATTTTCAAAAATAAATTTTTTTTTCGAAATCTGAAAATTTTTTTTCGGATAAAAAAAAAATTTACTGAAGAGTTATTGCCGAAAACTTTTAGTTTTTTTACAGAAAATATTTTCGACCATGATTTTTGAATGAAGAAGAGAGATATCAAATATCGAGTATCTAAATTTAATAAAAAACAATTAAAAATTTAAGAAAATACTTAAATATCGATAAATATTAGTATAAAAGTTTCTTTAAGAAAATTTATTCAATTCTCAATTTTTCACATTTTTAAGCAAAAAATTACAAATTTTCTAAATAAAAATATTTGTTCCTCTTAATTTTCAAATTTAAAGTACAAAATCTTTAAAAAAATATTTTTTTTTAACTTTTTAATTCTTGATACTCGAAATACTTCACTCTCAATGTTCAAAATTTCTTTGAAAACAAAAAAAAAAATTAATTTTGTGTCAATTTTAAATAATTTGAATTAATTTTTAAAAATAATTTACTTACGTGACTGACTCAAAAAGCTCTTTAAGATTAATATCTGTCCATTTATATCCCTCACGACGAAGTGCAAACACGGCATTCGGTCCCAACCAAATCGAGCCATCCATGCGTGGCGTGAAATGCACTCCCAAAAAGGGGAATCTCGGATCAGGCACGGGATAAATGTTGCCTTTGACCATATGAGCCTTCTCAGGATTCAACAACAAATATTCACCGCGGAACGGAACAATTTTCGGTGTCGGCGAACATCCCGTTAATTTTGCCAATAAATCTGCTTGCAATCCGCCGCATGTCAAAACATACTTCGTGCTCACCCGTTGATCATCATTCCCTAAAATCGTCACTGGATGATCAGCATCGCCAACTGTCTCAACGAATTTCTGCGCCTCAAAGTTCAAATGAATATCGCCGCCGGAATTTGTGAAATCCTTTCCGTAACTGCGACAAACTTGCGCCCAATCAACAATTCCCGTTTCCGGAGACCAAATCGCCTTCAAACCAATGCAATATGGCTCGATTTCCTGAATTTGATCGCCATCGATGACTTGCATGCCGGGAACTTCATTTGCTTTTCCACGTTCTTCCAAATCCTTCAAACGCTTGACTTCGAGTTCGTTGGTAGCGACAATGAGTTTTCCCACTTTTTTGTAGGGAATTTTCTTTTCCTCCAAGTATTTGTAACTTCTTCGTAATCCTTCGACGCAAAGTTTCGCCTTCAAGGAACCCGGTTTGTAGTAAATTCCAGCATGAATTACGCCGCTGTTATGACCACTTTGATGCACGGCAAGCGATTTTTCCTTCTCCAAAATGGCAACACGAAGTTTGGGATGACGAATCATGATTTCGCGAGCGGATGCAACGCCAACAATTCCCCCGCCAACGACAACCAAGTCATATTTACTGCAAAAAAAGGAGAGAAAAAAGGTCATCACCCCATAAAAATATCAAAAACGCGCACAATTTTTGAGAAATGAATGAAAACAACACAAAAATAGAACAAAACAACTTTTATTGTTTGCTCTTTTTCATGAAAATATCAAATAATTCTCTAAAATTAGCACAAAAATGTCACTTACTTGTCTCGATCATGTCCCAAAGATCGACTTGCGAAGAATCTCCGTGCCGTATCTTTTATCAACGCATTTTCAAATCTTGTGATAACACTCGAATTACGTAACAACAAAGACATTTTTTAAAATTTTTTTTCCCGTTCTCACTTCTACCCTAAACAAATTTTTTAAATGACTTTTAAATGCCTTTTGTGGACTTTTTTTTATTGACTGTCGTTTGATTTCTTTTTTCTTATCACAAATTTCCTATAATTAAATTGCTGCGAGCACTTTTACGAGTGTCCGAACGTTAAAAATCGACTAGAAATGCCCAAAAATTTCGAAATAATTTTGAATGAATGATAAAATAAAGTGGTTTTTTGTGCGTTGATTGCCAATTATAAACAAAAAATGTGTTTCGAAAGGTGACCGATTTAAATGCGATGACGAGTGACAATGGACTGTCGTCTATTTTGATTAATTTTTGTCTTTCCCGGAGCACGAGTCGTCTCCTCTCTGTTTACAATTTCGTCAGCTGTGAGAGTTTTTTGGGAGAGGCGACACTTTTGATAGTCGCCAAAAGTGGTTTTGACAGCAGTTTGTTTACAAATAAACAGAAAATTTGTGCAGTTAAACGTTTTGAGGGAAAAATTTAATAAAAAATTTCGATATTTAAGGACTTTATTTATTTAAGGAAGGAAGGAAAATCGAGTATTTAACGGTGTTGCAAAGACATGTAAGTACAAAAAATATTTTTTTAAATTTTTTTTCTGATAAAAGTTTGGAAATAGAATCAACGTAACACAAATTTTATAATTTCCTGGATTAAAAAACTTTTTAAAAAATAATATTTTTAATTTTTTTCCCAAAAAATTATAAAATTTTAGCCGATTTTACACATTTTTAAAGAAATAAAAAAAAATTAAATTTTTTAAAGAATTCAATTTTCATTAAAAATTCAAAAATTTCATTTCTAAACTAAGATTTTTAAATTTTCTTTCAAAAATATTTTTAAAAAATCAAAATTAAGCAAAATGTGTAACATTTTAAAAGACATTTAAAAAAAATCAAAATTTTTAAAGAATTTAATTTAGAGATTAAAAATTCAAAATTTTCATTTCTGAACTAAGATTTTTTTTAATTTTTTCCTAAAATAATTTTAAAAAAGTTTTTTTACATTTTTATAGAAATTTAAAAAAAAATAAAAGTTGAAAATTAATTTTAAAATTCAATTTTTTTGTAATTTTTCCCGAATTTAAAGGAATTTTTAAAGATTTTTATTTTTATTGTTCAGCTCGTAACACATAAATTACTGCTGTGACCTTCCGTTTGAAAGTTTTAACAAATTTTTTATCTTTTCCCCAAAAAATTTCGATCAAAAAAGCAACAAATCCAAACAAATTCCCGAACAACAAGATAAACAATGGTCCCAAGATGTGCGAAACTGATAATTTTACCGGTTCACGACTTCCTTTGTTCTTCGTGTTCGCAATGATATTCCTCTGAATCTCGTAATCCATGGATTGTTCCGCAGATTTGTGCTCCCAATACGCTCCGATGCCACTTTCCGCTTGCATCATCACAATTCGGTTCAGCTGTTCCATATAAGGCCACGTTTTGCTCGCAATTATTCCCGTGTAAGCCGTATAAAGTGGTTCCTTTTGCACCATGAGGAATTTCGAGTCATTCCGATCGATGTACTGCTGATAGCACAACGTCCCTCCTTGCATCGTTTCAACAATCACAGCAGCTCGTTGTTGTTTCACGAGCTTATGAAAGTCTTCGACAGCGTGAACTTTAAAATTTTTCGCGTAACGCACGAAAGCAGGATCCGTGGATTGAATTACGGGCAGCAAAAAAGTGTCGGAAGTCGTTCCCCATTCCAAATTGCTTTGAACGAGCTTTGCAATTGTGTCAATGGGACCTTCAGTTGGCAAAACAGCCATTAAACTCGACAATCCGCCGATGTAGAAGCTATTGAGGGTGAGACAAAAAATCATGAAAATCGAGTACATGATGAGCGATGAGCCAACATTCGATCGGACCAAGACATTTTGTGACATGCTGATGCGATAAACGTTGATAAAAGCATTTACGCCGGATTCTGGCTTAATTTTCGAATTGGGGAGCATTTGGATGCGTCCCTTGTCCAAAAAAAGAATTGCATTTGTGGCAATGAAGAGCGACGCGACGAAACAAACCCACACAATTGGCGAAAACGGTAAAATTGGAATGTACCAATACGCCAAGGGCTTCGGTTTGGGCAAGGCATGAGTGACAAACGATAATTGCACGACATACGAATACTGAGCGGTTTTAAATCGACCATGCACCAAATAAAAAGAACCAACTGCCAGTTCAATTTCATGCAACGCCATATCGCCGAGCATTCCGCGTCCCGTGAGATTCGGATAAATTTCGCCCCAAAGTGAGTCGTGATAGTCGAAACGGGCATAAAGGTTGCAATTAAATTTCTTGCAAAATTCAACCATTATGGTGCCTTCTTGACCTCCCAATTGCATGGACCAAAGTTCGTTTGAGCCATAAGTGTGGGCATTGCCTTTTCCTGGAGCAACAACTTCACCCGAAGAAAAAGGCGGCAAATGGATGAAACCAGCATCGATTCGCATGCCTTCCAAATCGAGGATTTTTGGAAAAAATCGAGTTTGAAACGCAAAAGAATTATTTTTAATGAAGAATGAATTCCGAATTTGACCTCTTTGCGAAGACGGGAACGCAGAATAGACATCAATTGAACTTTTTTCCGTGATTTCATCAATTTTTCTTGGTTGAAGTAGTAAAGTCAAAGGAATTTCTGTGAAAAAAAATATTTTTAATCGAAATTTTTGACTTTAAAGCTCAAAATGTACCTTCAACGATCACTTTTTCATTCAAAATGTCATTATTTTGGCCATTTCCGATGATAACGAGGACTTTGTTCCTAAATTTTGACATCGAATAAAAGTGTGTTTTGAAAAAAACCTCAAGAAATTGCGGGACACAGCTTTGTGATACTAAAAAATACTGAAAAAAAATTAAATTGAGAAAATTTTGACGTGAAAAAATTTTTAAAATTACTCACAGCACATCCATTATTGATTCCGAACATGAGTTTTTGCACAAAATTCGAATTTAAATCAAATTCTTGCACTTTTTCATCACAATCAAGCCGGAAATTTGGAGTTTCTACGTAAAAGCTTCCATCAAAGTCGTTGGAAGTGATGACACAAGTTGTGTGAGTCTCGATTTCTGAAGCTAAAATTAAAAATTTTGACAAAATTATTAAAATTTTGTGAAAAATATTAAAATTTCATAAAAAAACGAAAATTTTCTTACATAACGAATTAAGAACGACTTGAAAAGCTGCCTGCAAAAGTATTGTCTGAGTAATATTTGGAAACATTTTCCTTCAAATTCTTTAATTTTTCGTCTATTTTCGGCAAGACTTAGACAAAGACTAAATTGTTTATCATTTACGGTAACGAGAAAATGCTTGACCTCCAGTAATTAGCTGAACATGTTTTTTCGTAAACATTTTTGTCGTGTTCGCTTTTCGAATTTTTGGTTGTTTCATGTGTTTGACGTTTAATTAAGTGTCACAACAAAGCTCACACGTGCCGTTTTTGCTTCCAAAAATAGGATTTTGAACGGAAAAAATGCCGTCGAAGCGAGAAAAGGATCCGGAAAAGGCAAAAATTGATCGCACGATCAAACATATCAAATCGGTAGCGGCTTCAATTGGAAATATTTTGACTTTTACGACAAATATGGAGTTCCGGAAGGAGTGTTTGGACATGTTGTCAGCTGAAAATAGCCAAAAAGCTGCGAAAAAAGTTGAAAAGTTGTTGAAACAAAGGAAATTGAAGAAATAAAATTCGAAATTTTTGTACTTACTTGTTCATTTTTGGATCATTTTCGAAGTCACTTGTCGATTTTTGCTTATTTTCTGCTTTTTAGTTCAACTTTTATTTTCCAAAATTACATTTTTCATCGATTTCTTGACCTTTGATGCCAAATCTATTGTTTGTTAATGGTTTAATGGAGTGAGTGATGTCTTCCTCGAGAGACTTTTCGTTTGACGTCGATACCTTTAATTACTCCCTTTGCTAAATCGATCAGAAATATTTTTATTTTCAATGTCTAAATTTATATTGTAGACATAAGGTTCCCCGAATGCGACAAAGGAATGTTTTGTGGGTCAATCAAAATTGTTTCCTTGTTTGTTTAACAACAACTTGTAAACACACACACGCGTTTTCGTTTGTTTTTGTGACAAGACTCGTCGGAAGGTGTGAGAAAAATATTTTTATTTTATTTTTTTTTCTGAGTTCGACAGCTTTGAGAATTCCCACGAAAAGTACGTCAGTAATTAACGACAAACATTATGTGCGATGTGACCTTGATATGGAGTCGCCTTGCTTCTTTTTGCTTAATTGATCTCGAATTAAAATGATACAATTTTCTTTGAAATTTTTGAGGATTTCCATGTTTTTGTATATAATTTTGAAAAATTAGAAGAAATTAATATTTTTTGTCACAAATTTTTTAATACAAATTTTAAAATGTATGAAAAAATTGAATTTTAACTGATTATTAACTTTGGTCAAAAAACTAAAACTTAAACTTGAAATTTTTTCATATTTTAGATTTTAGACAAATTTCTTAAAAAATTATGTTGGAGGAAAATTTTTTCTTATTGTGTTGGCATGATGGATTCAATACGTGTGTCACTGTTAAATTTTCATATTTAGATTTTTTTCCATATTTCGATGGTGACAGCTGCCATAAATGTCCATCGCTTAAGAAAACTGATGTCTTTTTGAATTGATACAATTCAGTTCAGATGTTCAATTTATCTCTCAGGACTATTGTTTTTTCATTACTATAAAAAAAATTTGAATAAATTTGATCGATAATGGCATTTTTGTGTTATTCCTTCTTCCATTGATCGATTTTTTGACAATTTTTTGATTGGCAGATTTGAAATATTAAAATGTTTGCCTATTTTTTAAACTTCATTAAATTTTTATCGTAAAATCCTCCGATAATTCTTCAGAAACTCCTTAATTTGCCATACATTTTTATAATTTGATATAAGAATCTGTTGAAAAAAAAAATTATTTTATAAAAGTTAAAGAATTTATAGAGATAAATTTAAAAAATTACCAATTTTATTCAAAATTTGACGAACTGAAGCATGTTTCGTGAGTGATTGTCTTCTTTTAAGCCAAAGTTGATTTTTTGTCTCGTTTTTATATGACTTTATCAAGTGCAAGACTTGTTTGACTTGTCTGGATGTTTTCTCAGTTGGAAAAATTGGATGAAAATTAATGATGGGTTGTTGAAAAAAGTCACAGTGGACCAAAAATTATTTAAAATTTGGCACAAATGCTAAATTTTTTTTAAAAATTATTTGTTTTGTTCAATATTTTGCAAAATTTCTTTAGTTTTGTTTAATTTCCATCAATTTGTCTATTTTTTTAATTTTAATGTTTTCTTTCTTTACATTTTTACTCGTTAAGAAATTTTACTTCTACAAAATCATTAAGAATATTTTTAAAAATTGCATTAAAAAACACTTCAAAATTTTCTAAAGTCAAAAAATACCATTTTTGGATCATTGTGGCTCCATTCCTCTCATTTTTTCTCGAGTATTTTTGTCCACTATCTCTTTTAATTGATTCATGAATTACTTATTAGACGACAGCTAATGATATTGACAACGACACTGACATTAAAGACACTTACAACATCGATATTTAAGCAAAAGTAAACAATTTCCTTCATTTTTTTCACTTCAGTTCTTTTTGACTCGTCGAACGTATTTGCTGTGAAAAATTTCTGCTGCAAAAGCAATTGTTGCAAACAAATATCCAAACAACAAAATGAATCCCGCTCCAAAAATGTGAGGAACTGACAATTTTACCGGCTCCTTATTCGTCGGCGGTTTCATATTATCCACGAGATTTCGTTGAACCACATAATCCATTTTCCGCACGACCGTTTCGTACTCCCAAATTTCCCGGATTCCGCTTTCTTGCTGCCAAAACGCCATTTTGTTGAGTTGTTCCATGTAGGGAAACGTTTTGCTGGCTATCAAAACGGAATATTGTGCATAAAGTCGCTCTTTCATGATCATCAAGTGCTTGGAATCGTCTCGAGTTAGCAAATTATGAACCGAAGCCGTGCCTGCTTGCGTTCTATCTAAAGCAACTGCAATTTTTTCGTCTTTTATCAGCTTTTGCAAGTCCTCCGTCTCAGGAACGATGAATTTTGAAACGTATTTTTGGTGATTCGGGTCACTGGATTCCTTAATGGCATACGTCCACGAGATTGTGTTGCCTCCCCATTTGAGATTTGACGATATTAGTTTTTCCAAAGAGTCGATTGGCGGTTCGTAGGGCGTGACAGTCATAATACTTGACAAACCTCCGATGTAAAAATTCCCGATCATGATCGAGTAGATGAGAAATGTGCCGTAAATGATCGAATTTGTCGCTGTAGAGTAATTTAAGCGCTCCACATTTTGAAAAAGACTCATTTGAACGACAATTAAAGTGGAATTTTTTGAAAATTTCGGCAAATATCGAACTTGAATGCGATTCAAAATGAAAATAAAGATGGCAACTGTTGTCAAAACTATAGCGACGTTCTTCCAAATAACCGCAGAAAACGGTAAAAGGGGAATATTCCACAACGGAAGAGGTTTCGGCTTCGGTAAAATATGAATAACAGAAGATCGTTGAATCGCATACGAATATTGGATCAATTCATAACGATCGTGCATCAAATAACATCCAGCGGCGGTCAAATCCGCGTCATATTTGAGAATAGCTCCCATAATTCCATATCCGGTGTGATTGCGGAAGCCCCATCCCCACATATCTTCATCGTATTCGAGCCGAGCGGAGATCACACAGTTGAATATGCGACAAAATTCGACCATTAAAAGAGCTTCAAAGCCTTGCAATTTGATAGAAAGTGTTTCATTCGAGCCAAAAAGGTTCGCATTTCCCATTCCAGCATCAACTTTCGCTATTGACACGAACGGCGGGTACTCAAAAAGGGCGGTTACGATTTCTTTTCCTCCGAAATCCGTTAAAATTTGAGGAATTAGAGGCTTGTCATGTTCCAAAGTTGAATTTTCAATGAAAAATCTATTAACATCAGATCCAAATCCCGAATAAATGTTGATCCATTGCCCGGAATGATGTGGTTGGAGAACTAATGTCAAAGGAATCCCTGAGAAATGTAAGAAAATAATTAAAAAATATTTAATTTTCGTAATTTATACATACATCTCGTGACCATTTCACTCCCCAATGTCCTTAAAACGTCAATTTCTGTATGAAAATCTACAATAACGAGAACTTTTTTCTCATATTTAGCATTTGCCATGTCATGAATCTCCAAAAAACGGTCGAAGAAGATGTCAATACACTCATTTGACGTCACAAAAAGCTAAAATTAATGAAAAATTAATGTTTTGAATAATATTTTTAAAAAATTCTTACCGAACATCCATGATCCACACCCCATGTGAGCGTCTTAGTTAAATTTAAAGCATTTTGGCAATCACTTCTAACACTTGGAAATTCATTAAGTATCGAAAATTCGTTAAATAAAACACAATTTGTGTAGGAATTGACTTCAAAAGCTAATTTTAATGACAAATTTTATTAAAAAAATTCAAAATTTTTTAAATTTTCTTACCAATCCTATTTAAAATTAAAGTTAGAGCAACTTCCATGGCATCCAGAAGTGACTTCAGGTACAGTTCAAGCACAAATGAGAAAAAATCCTTACCTTTGATTACTTTTTTGTATCAACGGAATGATGAATCGATGATTACTGTGTAAACAAGTGTCATCAAAGCTACTTTTTGATTATTTTTTCATTGTTTGTTCACAATATTCGTCAATTTTTTTCCATTGTAGTCATCAATATCAACAGTTTGATGTTTGTTTGAAGACATTTCTTGATTAATTGGGACTTTTAATCATATAATTATAGTTCCCTTGGGTTTTACGGGTTACCGATCATTAATTATTACGTCACTTTAGGTGTTTCAGAACTTACATTGTTTCTGGACAAATTGAGGCATTAGTTCACACATGTCATGATTTTTTTTTTTTTGAATAACAGAGCTTCTTAGAATTATTTCTCATATATTCAAAAAGCCATAAATCAGTGGTGACATTCCAATCCAATTGCTTTATCAAAGAGCAAATCTCATTTTGTATTACACAAGCGACAATTTGACCTTTTTTCATGTGTGCTGCAAATAATTTGGCTCACTTCTCTCGTAATAACAATATTTTTACGTCTAGCCCATATCTTTTACTTCTCTTTGTCTGTGTCCTTGAACTTGAGTAGTTGTAGTAATCGAGAAAATTTTTATAACGATTCCTCTCCGTATCCGATAATCGTATTATCGATGTGGTTTAGTGAGATGCTTGCCAAAAATAAAAATATAAAAAAAAAATGATATTTTTTGATGAAAAAAGTTAAAAATATTTGAAAATTAAAAAAAGACGTTCTAAATTTTTTCGATGTTTTTGTCCCAAAAGATTTAAAAATATTAAAAAAATTTTTTTTGAAAAAGTTTTGAAATATTTCGAAAGTCGAAAATTAAAAAATAAAAATTTAAACAAATTTAACCTTTCATGGATGTTTTTGTCCCAAAATATTTTTATTCAAAATCCAAAAAAAAATTTTGAAATATTTTTTTATACAAAATGACAAAAATTAAATAATTTTTGGTCCTTCATGGATGTTTTTAATTAATCTCGAAGTATTTCAAGTTAAAAAATTAAATTTAAAAAAAAATTAAATAAAAAAAAACTCGAAAAAAACTTTTAAAAAAATTTGAAAAATTGTAATTTAAATTTTTTTAAAAATAGAGAAAAAATTTATGTTAAATTTCGTTTTTCAATACAAAAAATTCTTAAAAACTGAAAATATTTAAAATTTTTTTTAAAATTTACCTAAATTTAATTACTTAAATTGTCAATTTTGATGAAATTTTCAACTTTTTTATTAAATTTGCCCCATTGGACTTTTGACTTTTTAAATGAGGCAAAATAAAAATTTTAACAGAGAAAATTTTTGTTTTCAGTTTCAATTTTTTAGTGGTTTTAAGCTTAGAAAAATTAGAAAATAACTCAAAAGTAAAACCAGTACAGAAATACAGACATCATTAGAATTTCAATAAAAAATCAGTGTAAAAAATTTTGAAAATTTCTTGTAATGACTGATGAGGTCCCGCGTGAAGACGCAATGTCACACGAGACATAAATCATACTCCTAAATTGACGCGCCAGCTGCCAACAATTGTCCGCTGCTCAATTTCCACTATATTAAATGATAAATCACGCGAAATTATTATCATCATCTATCGAGTGACTTGGTCTCTGTCATTACTGTCGTGCGCGCTTTGGCATGTAGGCAGGAGAAAAATTCTAAAAAAAAAAGAAATCACGACTTATGCTCTCTAATATACAATATTTGATGCTTATTAATATTAAAATCAACAGAGACATAAATATAAAATGATTTTTTTTTCGCAGCATTTCTTGGCTCGAACACTCGGTTTCTCTCTCGCACACACATTCACTCACATATGGAGCATATTACCGCCAAATGGTGGCTTGCCTCTTTCAAATTTCGCAGCAACATGGCATCAAACGGCACATCGAAACTGCATTATGCTTGCCGCGCGCACCGTATGGACAATGAATGAAAATTGACTTACACTCCCGTGCCGCAGAATTTCATTCAGACAATTGATTTTCCGCACAAACACACACACACACAGCTGTTATCGGGCTGTACATATTTGAATGTTTCTACGAGAGATGTGTTGTTTTCAGAAATATGCTCCGTTGTAGTATGCCAACGACGACGTGCAGTTTATTAAAGTTCTTTACGTCTCTCTCGCCACACACACAGAAATTAGATGTTCAAACAAAAATGTTTTTAGTCAACAACAAGAAGTCGTTCGGTGAACATTCAATTTTGTTTTGATTTTTGGCGGTTCATTAAAGGAAAGTCGCGAAAAAAAATATTTTAAATTAAATTAAAAAAAAATAAATAAAAATAGCCGAGTCCGTGTTAAAAGAGAGAAAAAAAAGAGTAGGAAGAAGATTAGATAAACAAATAGGAAACGTGAGTAATTGAATACAAATTTCAATTAAAAAATGTGTGTAAATGGCGAAAGATTTAATTGCGGAGTGAAAGTTTATTTTGAAAAAAAAATGCATAACGCAATGGTTGGTTTCTGTTAGTGGACAATTATTGACAGTATTAATGAAAAATTAGATAGGGTTCATTTCTAATTTAAATTTTCACTAAAGAGCATTGAAAAAAAAATTCTTAAAAATTATAAAAATGAACTTGGTATCAAGAGTACAATTTTTTTAATGTTTTTCGAATTTTCCTTAAATCAACTTTTATTTTTTACACAAAATTATCAATTTTCCAACTAAAATTTTTATTAAAAAAATATGAAAAAATAAATCAAGCTGTCAAAATTATCACAAACACATTTTTTGCAATAAATTTTACAACAAAAAAAAATTATTTAAATTTAGATTTTCCTCGAAGTATAATTTTTCTTTTGAGTTTTGGAAAAATAAAATCCATGAACATCTTCCTGAATAATATTTTTTTTTAAATGTAATATTTTGAGAAAATTTAAAAAAAAAAGTATAAATTAAAAAATATATACATAAATAAGGTTTTATATTCAAACCCATTTAAAGAAATTTTGAAAAATAAGAAATAATTAATTTTTTCAAGAAATCTAATTAAAATTTAATTTTTAAATTTTTAAAAGAAAATATGATTTTTAATGTTTTTAAATTTTTAAAAAAATAATTAATATTTATATTAATTTAAATTTAAATAATTAATATCAATATTTTTTTTAATTAAAAACAAGTAAAACTTTTATTATTTTTTGAAATTTTCTTGTTAATCTTTGTAAAATAATAATTTAATAAAATAATAATAATTTTTTAATAATTTTGAATTGATTATTTTTGTAAAAAAAAATCTATGAATTTTATTTAAAGTTTAGTAAAATTCGAGTAAAATGGAAAATTTGAAATGAAAAAAATAATATTAAAAAAATTGCAATACTCTACCTCTAAAGATATCTAAATCAAAAAAGAAACTTTTATGAATGTAACCACATTTTTTATCCTTTGTTCAACTTTTAATGCTCTCCTGCTGGCAATCATTTGCATTCAATTGTCTTCGTTGCTTCCATCTCATCAACTTTGGTGATTGCTCACATATTTATGACAATAATGGGTATTTGGAGGTTTCTTGCACAATGCATTCGCAGTCGACCTACTCTACTCACATTTCTCGCTCTTCTTTCGGGTTTTGTCATTCTTTGAATCTTTCTGGTCGATATTTGACCTCTGCTCCGTTCTGTTGGGAATGCAGACACGAACAAAATATAAAATGTAAATAAATTAAAAAAGAAGAATCAGTTTTTTTTATTATTTGTCTATGCATTCGCTGGCTTTGATTTGATGCCATGCTCTAGTTTCAATTTTGCTTTTTGTTTCTCCTTTCCCTTTATTTTTATTAAATTAAAAGCGATACAACCATTGGCATGACATCGATCAACGCAGTCTGTCCAAAAAAAAAGTCACCAAATGACATCCAATTTCCGCCTTTTTATGCACGTAAGCTGCAAAAAAAGAAAAAAAAAGTTTTTTCAATCAACCGAAAATCAAATCAAACACATGCCAAAATTATTACTTTTCCATTAATTGATCATCACACCGAAAATTCACGGCCAAAAAATGTTTTTTTTTTCTCGGGGAACGTAATCAATGAATGAGTGGGAAATGCATTTTGATTGCAAACATCATTCATTTCCTCGTGCAAAAAAAAAGAATAAAAACAAAAATTGTACACTGCTTGCATAATATCTTATTAAAATATTGAATGTTCGGTTCTGTGTTCCAAATTTAATGACTCATAAAATTAATCTCTGTTCGTATACCTACAAGAAATGTGTGCATGCAGTGCACCTACGTTCGGAAAAATTGTCTTGTTTAATAAATAATGTCAAGTTTTCATACAAATTTATTTCATTTTTGCACACAAACCGAAAAAACACACATTTCACATGATGGGAGGAGGAACCGACCACAGGCATAAATGTAAACAGTTGCACTCTCTTGAAAAAAAAAGTTTGTCGGTCGGTGGCTCACTCGATATTTGTTCGTTTGGGTTGCAATGAAGAAGAAAAAACATTAAAAACAGAAGTCATTAATAATCTCTTAAATATATTTATTTAATTGCAACACAACGCGGAGAGTAATTGTTTTGACGGATTTAGTCGAATTTACGCGCCATTTCACGTGAGATCGGCGCCCTTGACCCGCGAAAAATTTTTACGAATTTTTTTTTACAATAAATTATGAAATTAGTTATGAACATTATCTGTCTTTCGGATTGTATGCAGAGTGCAAAAAACAGCAAATATTTTTAGACACACGCCATTCAATGTAGACGACATCACAACGATTTCTACAACAATGTTTATGTATGAACTAAATGAAGTGCAGTGAAATGTAATTATTTGTGTATACGCGACCTGTGGATTGAAAAGGAGTAATTTTAAGACATTGAAGGAAGTTTATTTAATCCATTAAGGGAACAATTCAAACTGCTTTGAAGTTGAAAAAAATTAGTCCATTTTTTACTACGAGTTTTTTTCAGAATTTAATTTCTTGTCACATTTTTTATTTAAAATGCTCTTAAAATTCCCAAAATTTGGAGTTTTTTTAATTACGCAAACCAAACCACATCTTTGCACGAATGAAAAACGCGAAATACTGCCCGATCATCGATTTATTGAAAGCGTACTAGCAGATACTTTTGAGTAATTCGCCAGTTTCGGGTCAATTTGCAACGGCACAAGAGTTGACGGCGGTCGTTATTCCGGGAAGAGAGCTATTCCAATTTAAAGCACTTGATGTTATTCGGGCTGATAAACGCACCAGCGACCCAATGTCGCTTAATGCATTTTTTTTTTATGCATGGAAGTTTTTGTTGCTATACGGACGACATCCTTTATGCGCGATAAAACCTGTTGACGTGAATCAAAAGACGCGAAAACTGCCCGATACGTTTGTTGGAAAGCGTAAGTCAGAAAATATGACAACCGTAATAAAGACCGAAATTTGCAAACTAAAACAAGGCGACGGAACAATACTAAACAATTGAATGTCGCATCGCCAATTAATAGACAGCGAACAGAAAAAATTAACGGATAACGTGCGTTCCATATGATACAAATGAAAACGTTGTAACCATCGTGAATCAAATAGCAAGACAATTAAACTACCTTAAGAAAGACTTTATTGACAACTGCTTCAGAGTCATGAAACAAACCGAAAAAGTCCTTGAAAAACCTCCAGCAATCTTGGTAAAATTTACGACGGAGTTGAATAGGGACAGTTTCCTCTTTCTTTAACCTTATAAAAGATACATTTAAGAAGTCAATTTAATAAGAAAGTTTAATTTAACCAGAAAGCTTCAAAAGGGATTAAAATAACATCCAAGGGATTAAATAAACCCAAGATACGATTCTTTTTTAAATTTTACTGATGATTAACTCCAAAGAAGACTAAATTATTACCTTAATGAATCAAATTAACCCCTTTTCGATCCATCGGTCAGCGACTCTGCTAATAAAATGTTGCTCGCGCGCGCGAATTTCTTTCACTTGACATGAAATGGGTGGCGGACTGTCATTCTACTTGTTTTGCATTTGATTGATAACAGTTTAGTGTACATCAACATTTCAACGATTTTAATTTTAGTTTTTTTTTGTTTGTAAAAATTTGAAGTTGCAAGGCGTTTCCATTAGTTTTGCAACGAAAAAAAAAGCAGAACAATGATGAAAAAACTCCCCACAGACCTTGAAATTATTTTCTCTTGTTCAGTGTTGGTTTTGTTGCATGTCGTTTTCAATCTGTGTTCTGTGTGGATGTTGCAATCTGTTCAAGTGTGCAATATTTATAAGTAAGAAATTATTAATTTTCATAATAATAAAAATAACAGAAGTGCAAAGACATCTCACAGAAAATATAGTGCATTGTTTCGGGTACAGATGTGTGTCGGGTCGCTCGTAAGAAAAGATGCCAAGTTGGATGTGAAATGAGTGTAGAAAATTAAAGAGGAATTTCGCTCTGACGTAAAGAGGATCGTCTCGTGTAATAAGAATCATTCGCGTATGTTGATTTGCTGTAACAGAGATGGAAAATTGGAGGAAAAGTATGTCAGGCAAATCATTTTTATTTTTTGACAAAATAACTGCAGAAATAAATTCAAAATAATTTTCTTGAAAATATAAAAAAAATTAAAAATTTTTACGAATTTTAGGACTAAAAATGAAAAAAAAAATTAATAAATAATTTTATTTGTTTAATATCTGGTCGATATTTGATGAAAAAAATTTGAGCCTAAAAAAATCAAAGTTTAAAATGATAAAAAAATGCCTTTGCTTCAAAATAAGTCAAAAGTAGTTGAATAAAGTAAAAAAATAAAATCTAATTTCAAATTAAATAATTAATTTTAATTTAATAAAAAAAATAAATAAATATGTAGTTTTAGCCCGATTTCAGCCATAAATATAATTTAAAAAAAAAATTAGCAAAAATATCAAATTCTTTTGAAAAAAAAAATAAATTTAAAATCTAAAGTCAAAACTTTGATTCCACATCTCTGTTCATACCTGACTTTACACTTGACTTTTAACTAAATATAAAATTCAAACCGATATGCAGGCAGAATATGCATCAACCCAAATACTACGACTCGAAACGTATCGTGGCAACATCAGCGACGATAATAACAATAATTTGTTGGTCGATCTGCTTTTTGCAATATGCATTTAAAAGATACGCCGGAGCATCAATGCAACACATGTGGTGTCGCTCTTTAAAGATTTTTCTGTCTGTTTTCCTCTCGCATTTAAGCCGAACTGAAAATTGACGCAAATTTCGACAGTGAGCTGACGTCACAAAATATTTTCACTTTTTTTTTTGGTTCAATACAAAAACGGAAACAAAATAAAACAAACAATAACTGCAGTATATGTGCCGAACAGTAGGAATGTGTCATATTTGATCAATGTAGCAACACCATAATTTTTGCTTAAAAATTGCTTCATAAATAAATAATCATGTTTGGCATTGTTTTTTTTTTCACTCGGTCTATGCTTTGTTTTCGGAACATTATGGCGTTGTTGTTTTTTGTTTATGATTTTCTTTTTTTTAATACAAATAATACATAAATAAAGTGCAATAATGAAAAAAAGAATGTTTTATGGACGTTAGGTTGCTCCAAATTTTTTTAAAAACTTTTTGTCATGATTTTTTTTTAATGAGAAATTAAAAAAAAAATAAATTAATTTTAATTAAATTAAATAATTAAAAAATTATAAAATAAAATTTAATTATCAAAAAAAAAAATTAAAAATTTAATAAATTTATAATTTTTAATTAAATAAATTTTAATTTTTTGAGAAAAAAAAAATATTTCGACAGGTAAACTTAATTTTGTTTAAAAATGTAAAAATTGAATTTTTTTTCATAAAATTAATTGAATTGTTTTCATAAAAATAAAAAAAATATTTGGAAAATTTTAATAGCTCAAAGGAAATATTTCATAAAATTTTTAATATTTTTTGTTGCTATTTAAAATTTGATTTGAGAACATTTGACTTTAAAAATTCAAAAACAAACTTTGTGAAAAAATTATTAAATTTAGTTAAAAATAAAATCGAAATTATAAATATTTCAAAATGTTCTTCCAAAAGGTCGAAAAATGATATTTTTTCACTTAATTTGTAAATTATTTTTTTGCTTTTGAATTTTTTTAAATGAAGGACAAAAATTAAAAAAAAAATTGGGGCAACCTTAATGATTTTTTTGGTTCTATGTACATAAACTGCCCTTCAATCGATTTTATTCGTTGTTTTTTTCCTCGTCATGACCTTAATAAACCTCTTATGTCATCCTATTTTTAACATTTTGCGCCCAATTTTGTGCACCGACCTCCATTTCGTCGTATCCAGGTAGCAGCTGTTTGCACTTTTCAAGCCATTCTTGCACACATTGATGTTCATCCAGTCGCAAGCCAAGTTCTCTGATCGCCGTTACCGTACCGCAAATGATCAAATCCGCAATTGTTGTGTCTTTGCCCGCAACCCATTTATCCAACTCCAGAAACCCATTGAGATACACGAGAGCTTCTTTCAGACGATCTTTCTTCTGTTGCGGAATTTCTTTGGCAACTCCCGCCAAAATTGGCTCGAAAATGTCGTCCAAACGAGGTCGCAACGTATTTGCATCGAAATATATCCTTTGATTGATGACAGCTCGTTTCACGATGTCATTCGGGAAAAGCGAATTTCCGCTGCGATGACACTCCACCAAATACGAGGAAATTGCTCGGTAATCCGTGAGTCTGAAATTGTTGCGACTGTGATCGATTAACGTTGGTGCAATGACTTCCGTGACATCTCGATGCCCATTAAGAACGTTTATCGGATGAATATTGACGTCTAAAGAGAGATTTCGAATGACAAATAAGACAATTCGCGATCCGAGTGAAAATTCATCGTGATATAACGTCAAAAATGGACCCAAATTCGGCATTTTTTTTCGTGTGCAACCACTTTTGAAGACGATAAAGTACTGAAATCGACAAAAAATCGTCTGAAAATGATAAAAATTGATTAAGAACCTTATCTGGTTTGTTTATTTATTAGAAGCTTAATCAATTTTTTGTTGACTGTAGCTTCGATTTTATCATATCAACATAATTTTGTGTGAATTTGACGTGTTCATTAAATCCAGTAACGCATTTCGAGCATTTTTCGTACCACAAATGGATCTTTGGATGCTTTTTGAAATCCATTCCAAGCAATTTTGTCGTTTCAATTGTTGCTAAAAGATGCAAATCAGCAATTGTTAAAGAATCACCCGCTACAAATTCATTTTTTGTTAAAAACCATTCCAAATGATCATATCCCTCATAAATTTTTTGAACTTTTTCATCACTTATTACTTTCAGGCCTTCATAAATTATGGGTCTTGTGATGTCCCGAGCTCTTTGATATAAAAAAGTCGCATCGAAATACAACAAAGAATCAATTTTAGCCCTAAATTGTCGGTTTTTCGGATAAAATTCGGTCTCCCGTAGGTCAGCAAGGTACGTCGAGATGGCACGTGACTCCCAAATGACAAAACCAGCATCATCCAACGTCGGAACGCAATGCATCGGATTAATTTTGAGAAATTCCGGCTTCAAATGTTCTTTCGCTGCGAGATCCAAGAGTCGAAAATCGACATCGATGTCTAAATTTTGAGCAACTAACCACGTTCCGCGACAAGGAGCACTGAAAGGATGCCAATAAATTATTGGTTTAGACATTTTTCGAGAGTCTTTCCTAATTGAGACGCAAAAATCAACTGAAAATTGTTTAAAACAATTCAAGAGATAAGATTTTTCATGTTCATTCGTCATTCATTGATAAAATTCTGCACGCACTTGAACCACATAAATAACATTTGTCGTGAATGAACTTTTTTTTACGCTACTATGGAGACTCTTCTCTCACATAACACACGCAAGTTCATTCATTTTTATAAAAAAAATCGGTTCATTCACTGTTTTCGTTCAAGAAGTGTACGAAAAATAAAACATAAACATCAAAGAGAGTGAGAACGTCAAAAAGTTCATGTCACGTTATTTTTCTTCCATCAAACTTTTTTTTTTCAAATAAAATGTCAAAACCAACAATTTATTGGACTCCGAACAGTGCTCCGTGCCGCGGCACATGGCTTTCGGTGAAAAACTTGGAAATCGACACGGAATGGCGTCTATTGAATCTCCGCGAAAAGGAACAACTCAAGCCGGAATTTCTGAAAATCAATCCGATGCATTGTGTGCCGACCTTGGATGACGACGGATACATTCTGTGGGAGTCTCGTGCGATTTCAACATATCTCGCTGACTCAAGATACCCCGGTGGCACGTCACTTTATCCAAAAGACCCGAAAATTCGTGGCGTTATCGATGCTCGTTTGTACTTTGATGCCTCCTACTTGCATATGCGGGTACGGGCAATTGTTCGTCCGATCGTGTATGAGGGCGTAACAACTATAAGTGATGAAAAAATTGCTGCCGTTAAAGAAGCTTATTCGCATTTGGAAGAATTTCTTACCGGAAATGCATTTTTGGCGGGAAATGACCTCACGCTAGCCGATTGTCACGTACTGTCGTGCGTTGCAACGTCGAAATTGGTCGGAGTTGGCTTCGAAAATCACCCAAAACTCGCGGAATGGTACGAAAGATGTCGCAAAGTCGTCAAGGGATTCGAGGAACACGAGAAAATCGTGCAAAAATACACAGATGACCTGAAAAGTAAATTAAAATGAACGTCGTTAATGCAATTTTGAGCACCGAATTGCGTGATTTTCCGCATGTTATCGCAACTTTTCATTCAATTTTAGTTTTCAACACATTTTAACAGGGTAAAAAATTACTTTACGTGTCAATCAAAATAATTTTAATGGTAATTGCTGATTTCAATCACTTCAGTTATTGCATTTTTTGCTCCCTTTTAACGGATTTACTGTAAATAAATAATTTGTTTATTCAAATTTCCGCTGTTTTGTTGTTTGTTTGGTGCGGCAACGTGGAAAACGTGTGAATTTTTCATACAAATTTAAATCTGAGGAATAAAAAATTATGATTTTTGTTAAATTTTTTGTCTTTTGTGATAAAAGCTGCACATTTTTAGTATGAAACGTGACTTCTAGGTCGTTACCGGCTTTGTTTGTATATAAAAATTTCCTTAAAAAGTCAAGTTTTGAAGAATTTTTCTTCATTTTAAAAGAAATTTTTGTCCAGTTAACTCTTAAAATGGAATTTTTATTAAAAATTACCTTTTTCACCTTGATTTTCGTTAAAATTTATTCATTTTCTGTCACAACTGAGTCCCAAAACTCAACAGAAACTGCCACAACTTCAAAATATTCAGATGCCAATTGTGTAGATTTTAATTCTATTTACCTCCCAGACGATGAGGATTGTAACAAATATTATCAGTGTGTGCATGGAAAGCTTCAAGAGTTTCGTTGTGCCGTCATGAACGACACAATGACCAAAAAACTTGTTGTTCTTCATTGGGATCGATCGAGAAATGTAAGAAATTTACAATTTTTGACATTTTTTCATGTTACCTTTCAATTTTGTTGTTAGGTTTGCAATTTTGACAAGCAAGTATGTGATTGTCCTGCTTCCAAATATTATCGTCGTTACTGTAAGAAGTACCAAGCGTATTTAAAATGGGCTGCCAAGAACGGAATATGGGATTAAATGTCCTTGCGTTATGCATTTTTTGCGTTTTTTCAATAAAATTTGTGATTTTTTGCTAATTTTTGTTGAATTTTTAATTTTTTAGCGTCGAAAATGCATCAAAGATGGCTTTTGTTGTAATTTTTGTCACTAACGTGGCTTGTGATATCAACTTTTTGAACATATCTCGCAACAAGTAGACCAAAAAATCATGGATTTCAGTTCCTGTTCCCATCATTCGGTCAATGATGCGTCGCACGAATCCAATTTGAAGCGAATTACGAACGCCCGGAAGCGTTGGCGCATCTTAGCACGTGTCTTGCGTCGTAACAGTCTCGAAAGTGTCAATTCCTCGACCTCCTCCATCGATGTGTTGAGCTCTTCTGACACGAATCCCAGCGGAAATTCAAGTCCTCAGACGTCGCTCGAAGATTCCGTTGACGAATCTCCGCTCAGCGTTCGTACTTTTGACGGATTTAATTTGGTGCAACAATCTCCGCTGCCCTACCAGACCTCCGTTCAACTGCTTGGCAACGCCGATGAAGATTGGTTCTCGTATCGCATGAAAATCGACGACGCATCCTTCGACATCAACATTCATCACATCAATCGTCTTTGGACGGCGCAGGATCTCATCGGGTTCAATAACACGGGAAACATTTGCGTTTGGCCCAGCGAGGAAACGCTCGCTATTTACGTGCTCGAGCACCTTTTGGAGTACAAAAATTCGTGGGTCCTCGAGTTGGGCGGCGGCATGACGTCACTTGCGGGTCTCATGATCGCCAAATACGGGAATCCCTATTTGGTACATTTGACAGATGGGAACGCCTTGTCCGTGGAAAATGTCAAGCGATCGTTGCGGCTGAACGATTTTGGGTGTTTTACGAAGGCCAGCGTGTTGAAATGGGAGAAAAATCGACAAGAAGCCGAACGAGAGATGTATTCGGTGATTTTGTGTGCCGATTGTTTGTTTTTTGACGAGTCGCGGGAAGCCTTGGTTGATACAATTGAATATTATCTTGCACCGACGAAGGATGCAAAAGCCTTGGTGATGGCTCCGAAGCGGGGACAAACGCTGGAATTGTTTATTGAACAAGCGAAAAGACGGGAACTTAATTGTAAAATAGTAGAAAATTATTGTGACAGCATCTGGCGAAAGCATCTCGACTTGAAAAATGGCTCGCACGACTATAACGAAGATATTCACTATCCATTGTTGATAATTCTAGACAAAAATCAAAAGAAAATTCCATAATTCCAATCAAATTTAAGATTATTAGCAACTAAAATCAAAAAAATTACAATAAAAAGTGTTGAATTTAGAGAGTTGTTGTTGATTCTATTTCCAAAATCAAACTATTTAAAATTTATTTTTAACTTTTTGTCGCTTGTTTCATTAGAAAAGTCAAAAATTTTATAATTAAAAAATGAAAAAAATACAGTTTTAGGATTTTTTTTATAATTCATTGAAAATTAAAAAAAAAATATTATTTTTTTATGATTTTCAAAAATTAATTTAATTTAATTTAATAAAAAATATTTTTTTCATTAATTTTTATATTTTTTGCAAACAAAAATATTTTTCAAAAAATTTATTATTTTTTTTATTGAACATATTTTTAAATTTTTTAATACTTATTTTTTTGTTAAATAATTTTTGACACAAATTTAGACAAAAGTTAAAAATTAAAAAAAAATCATGAAAAATTGATAAAAAAAAAATTAAAAACATGTTCAATAAATAATTTTTTAAAAATATAAAATTTAATCATAATTTTTTTTTAAATTTATTTTCCAAATTTTTTTCGATGTTTTTTGTCCCAAAACTTTTTTCAAAATGGGGGGGCAAAATAAAAAAAAAGTTTTTTTTCAAAAATAAAAATTTTTCAAAATTTTTTGACCCTTTTATTTTTTTTGTTTTTTTGGTTTTACATTGATAATTTGGTAATTTATTTAAAATCTCAAGTATTTAAGTTAAAAATTTTAAAAAAAAATTTTTAAAAAAATAACCGTCAAAAATTTTTGAAAAATAATTATTTTTAACTTTTGAAAAAAATTTTTAAAAATTTAAAATTTTAAAAATTTAAAAAAAATTGTAATTTTTAACTTTTTTTTTATTTTGTTTTTTTTTTGAAAATGGGGCAAAAAAATTTCAAAAAATATTTTTTTTAAAAAATTTTAAAATTAAGATAAAAATAAAAAAAAATATTTAAGCCAAAATTTTTAACTTTTGATTTTTAAATTAAATGATTCATATTTTTATTTAAAATTTTATTTTATTTTTTTAAAATTAAGTATTTATATTTAATTTAATTTTATTTTTTTTTATTTAAAATTTTAATTTTTTATTTAATTTTTTTTTTTTATTTTACGACTTTTTAAATAAAAACAAAAAATTAAAAATAAATTTAAAGTAGTTATAATAAAACTTTAAATTTTTACTAAATTTCTTTTAATTTTTCACCTTTAGGGCTGACTATTGGAAAAGCAACGATCGCGCCTTTTGCGACTACTGCAAATGTTGGTATGCCGATAACCGTGCGAGCAAAGAATTCCACGAAAATGGCAAGAAACACAAGCAAAATGTCCAAAAACGTCTCTCGGAAATCGGCAGGAAGGCATACAAAGATGCCCAAAACGAGCGCAAAATGGAAGCTGACATGCGAAAAATGAATGAAGGTGCCATGGCGGCATATGCAGGCGATTTAGCAGCTGGATCGGACTACACGACGCGTCTTCATAACGAAAGAGCTGCCGCTGCTGCAGCATCTGCTCGAGGAATTGGACCTCAAGTTGATCCTTTCGCGATAAAATTGCCCGAAGATGACATTGAACGCCCCCTGACGAAGGCAGAAGAGGAAAAAGCGGCGTCTTTATGGTGCGAAGCCCTAACTGACGAGGGACACACGTATTATTGGAACGTAAAAACGGGCGAAAGTACGTGGGAGGAACCGAAAGAGGGATTTATGACGTACAAGGAGTACCAAAAGTTACAAGAAGACATTGAACGGAAGCAACGAGAAGAAGAAGCAAAATTCTCGAAAGATTTTGTGGAAAATGCTGATGAAATTGCAGCGGCATACAATCGAGAAAAGCTAAAATCGTATCGAAAAATCACGAGACCCGAATCGGGATCAGAAAGTGACGACGATGCGAAGGGAAATGAACCGGGCACGTCAAAAAAGAAGAAGAAAAAGAAGAAGGACGAAGTAGATGAGAAATTTGGATGGGAGAATCCCGAAGAAGCAGCAAGACCGGTTGGGCAATGGCAAACTGTAGAAGCTCCAAAGTAAGATTTTCACTTTTTCCCTATAAAAATTAATTTTTCATAATTTTTTTTTGTATTTTTAGACCAATGGCTCCTGTTGACCTTGAACTTCCCACGAGATACGAAGCTCCAGTGTTCGTGCCATCAGAACCAGAGCCTGCACCTGTCAAAAAATTCAAGGAAAAGACAATTACGAGTATAGATGCCGACGAACCGGGATTTTTCAAGAAACGAAAGATCGCTGGCGGCAACAGAAATGCCCGAAAACGTTTGGATGACGACGAATAGACGATATTTCTTATAAAATAAATTGATTTTCTTTAATTTACATCTTTAAATCGCGTTAATTTTCATAAATTTTACAAATATCCTCGTACTGAACTCCTTTCACGACCCGATCTTTGTACGTTCCTGCTGCAATTTGGATTGTCACACAAAAATTATCTTCGTCTAATTCTTTTAAAGTTGCTAATTGTCCTCGGTATGCGCCATTAACGACTCTTACGGGCTTTCCCAAGTTCGGAATGACTGTTTCCAAGTGATCTTGATCCACTTTTAGCTTATCCCCAGTTTCAAGCATCTTGATTTTCGCTTGATATTTGTCAATTACCTCCAAAACGCGAGCTTTTTGTTTGTAATATTTGTCGCCGAGGGATTTTGTGACAAGTTTTACGATAATATCTTCGTGCAGCCAGTAATCTTTGCGATTTTTACGTTCTTTTTCCTCTTCTTGCTTCTTGATGAGCTCTTCGATGCCCGATAATCGACTTGAACTCGAGCTCGGTACTTTTGGTTTCTTAAAAGCTGTTGCGGTGGACTCCGTGTCAAGTTTTCGCTTTCCATTGTCGATACTGAAGGCACTTGCTTTGAGAGAAACAGGTTCAGGTTTCGGTTTCGCAGCTAATTTAATGTCTAATTTTAAGGGTTCTTCCTCATTTTCCCTCACAAATTCCTTAATTTCTTTCGGTTGCTCGTTCTCGAGTTGTTTCTGACCTTTTTCGACTTGTTGTCGAATGTACTCTTGATGCCTTTCTTCGTCGTCTTTTTCTGCTTTTTCCTTTCTCGCGAGTTTTTCTTGTCGCGCAAGCGTTTCCGGGTCACGATCGATGTACGTGATGTACCATCCCTTTTCCGTTTCATCGACGTTGCATTGTCCCGTTCTTCCGAGCCATTTTACGAACTCCGTTAACGAATACCATTTAGTAGCGTTCATGTGTAAATGTCCTTTATCCGAAATGAAATCCTGATACACTCGATTTGCCAAAACGCGCTTCGTGCCAAACTGCCTTCGTAACAAATACATGAACCCATCGGAGAATTCCTTGGAGAAAGAGTCGATATATCGTCCGGCATTGTCGCTGAAAAGTCTCATTTGGCGCTGATGGGATTCGCTCATCGTGTGGCACTTGAAGCCGTTATCGTCGCGACACTGTTTCTGACACATCTGGCAATACCATCGGAGTTTCTGCAAGCCTTTTGCTTTCATCTTGTTCGCCAGGTACTTTGGGGTACCTTTTTCTGCTTTGCCGCCGCCCATTTTGAGGGAGTTTTTGATGAAATTTCGTTAATTTGAGCTTTTTTTGTTATTTAAAGTTGTTAAAAATTATTTTTTTCAATCGTAATTATGAAAAAATTCGATTTTAAAAGTGGTAAAGACTTGAGGATTGAAATTTAAAAAATGTAAACAATGTGTCGCTTGTCGTTTTTAATGATTGGCGACACAAATTTTTTTCAGGGATGAATTTTTCTTAAATTGGGTTTTCGACAATTTTAAAAATTTCGTCAAATTTAAGGAATTTTATTTTTTTTCTATAGTTTTTAATGATTTTTTAATTAAATTTGTGGCCTTGTGTTTTCAATAATTTTGAGAATGTTATAAAATTAAAGATTTTAAATTTTTTTGTAGAATATTATTTAATTTTTATGATTTTTTCATTTTCACATTCTAATTTGATTTTCTTCTCTAAAAAATTTTTTCATAAAATTACTGAATTTTTTTTTCAAAATTTTTTGTTTGATATTTTATAGTAATTTTTTTAATTTTTTATAAAATTTTTTGATTTTTCAATTTTTATCTTAAAATGAAAATTTTTAAATTAATTTTTAATTTGAAAATTTCAAAGAAGATTTTGATTTCGTTTTTCAATAAAGTATTTCAAGTTCAAAAATTTTTGTTCAACCATCAAAAATTGCTAAAAATTTTTTTAAATTTTTTGAAAATTTTTTTTTAGTTTTTTAAAAAATAAAATATTTTTTTCAAAAATTTTTTTTTTTTTAATTTTGCCCCCCCCATTTTATTTTCAAAAATTTTGGACTTTATTTTTGATTTTCATTTGGAGCGGCCTAAATTAAAAATTTCAAATTTGGAGTGATTTTTATTGATATTCAACACCTTTCATGTGTAAATCATGATGATATCCGCATGATCTTTCTCAAGGGCGACTCTCAGGGTTGAATTTTGTCGAAAGACAGTTAAGTGCGACAATTGCCGTCACTTTTCTCGCAAAAGGCTGAACGTGAAAAAACAATTAAGTCCGAAATTTGTCTTGTAACCGTGTTTAAAAGTAAAAAAAATTGTAAATAAGTGTGTGCCGTGTACATACGAGCAACGTGATAATAAAAAATCCCGAAAAAATAAACAGAAAAGATGTCGTTTAAGGTGAGAATTTCTAAGGTTTTATCGCTCTTTGGCTGTACAGCGCGTGTGTGTGTGTGCATATAGGATGATTTTGGGATTTTTTTTTATTGATCATGTGGAGAATTTCTGATAACATTTCCCTTTTTTGCAGCCAATCGATGGAGCGAAGGAAGATTTCCGCAAATATTTGGACCGCAAAGGGGTGATGGATGCGCTCACAAAAGCATTTGTTCTGTGCTACGACGAACGACCGGAAAACCCGATCGAACGACTGGTTGAAGTAGTTGCGGACAACGCAAAAGTCTTAGGTGCCTCGTCAGAGTTGAAATCACGACTGATAAACACGGAGCTCGAGCTTAAACAGGCGCGTGCGGAAATCGATGTGCTGCGGAAACAATTGAGTGATCTCGGTGTGACGCCAGGCACAACCACGACAAATGTTCCCACAGCGACGGGAAATGGCCCCACAATTGCAACGTTGTCAGCGGAAGCGGAAAAAAGTGTTCCGAGTTCGAATACGAGTGCCGTTGAGGCAGCTGCTGTTGCCACGGGTGCCATTCCGAAGACGCCAAAAGCCACGCAGGGTAGTCCCGCGAAGAAGGACACGCCCGAAAGTAATACAGAGAGCAGCGAGACACCCGTTGCCGATGCAACTGTGAGCCCGCCGAGCACAAATGATGCCAAAACGCAGGAAGAAACAGCCGCTACAACAACTACGACAGCTACAAATACGGAGGACACCGCGTCGTCTGGCACGAAAGAAGCAGCTACTTAATCCACACAAGACTTTAATTAAATTCTAGAGAGCGTTAGTCAGTCAAGTTAATTGCATGCCAGTCACAAGTACTTAAAAAAATATTAACGATGAATTTCCTTCTCAACCGTTTTTTCATGTTTGAGATGGAAGCAAGAAATTTAATCGTCCAGTCCATTTATAAAAAAAATTAAAATTAACCTTAACGTAAGGCAAGAAATCGCTTCTTTTAAAAAAAAACGTTTGCCCAACAATTAATTTCGCGCCCCGGGTAAATCAAATGCTTTGTACAAAAAAAAACTATTTGTGTGTTGTTAGGCTGTCAGGTATTTTTTTACCGCCCATAAAGTTAAAAATATAAAAAATTAGCACAGAGAAAATTTAAGATTCCTAAATAAGAAAGAAAATGAGAGAAAAATAGTTTTAACGCAACTCCCACACTAAAATGTTGATGATAATTTCCTATCTCGTACAATCATTGCTGCATTTTCACACCTAATTACTAATTTTCAGTCACAAGAAACGTAACGCAACATTCCAATTTAAATAATTTAATTTATTTAAAAATTTAGTATTTTATTAGGTACTTAAAGAAAAAACATTAAATTGTGTTTTGTGATGATTTAACTTTTTTTTTTGTAAAATTTAAATAGACTTTATTATTGTAAATTAAAAATTATAAAATTTAAGTTTAAAAAATCGATAAGAGAGAGAATTTATTTCAAAGCAATAGTCAATCAATATAACTAAATAATTAGACGACAAAGTTACAAACCAATAAAAAAACAGCCATAAACGTAACATGTGCAACATTTGTCCAGTACAATTTATCTTGTTTGTTATTTCTTATATTTTTTCCTTTATCTGAAAATACACTCTTGGGTTGAAGGTTGAAGAGACACTCAAAGAAAAGTGAATTGTGCGATAAGACAAAATTAAAATAAATAATAATTAAATTAAGAAGAGAAATATTTTATTCGAATTTTAATTATTTGCAAAGAAAATGTTTCCTGTACTTTATTCTTAAAAAAAATATGAAAAAAATGAATAAAAATATAATTAGAAAATAAATTAATTAATTAAAAAAGCAAGAATTATGAAAAATAAATAAATGATATGACTTTAGCAAAAATAGTTTTTTTTTTCTTTTCGGAAAGTGAAATTTATATTTTTTCTTTATAGGTAAATATTTCTCAAAAATTAAATTATAAAAATTTAGAAGCTGCATATAAAAAAAATTATTAGAGGTAAAAATATTAAAATTAATGAAAATTTGTATTTTATTTAAAATTTAAAAAAAATTGAAAAAATGTATTTAATTTTGTAAAATTTTTAAAATATCTTTTATTTTTTTTTAAATTGAAATTATTTGAAAAACTAAAATTATTTTTTATTAATTCAATAAAAAATTCTAATTAAATTCTTTAGTTTATTAATTTACATTTTTTTTAAATAATTAATTAATTTTTTTTTATCAGAAAGTTTTATTAATTAAATTTTTTATTAAAAAAAATAATTAATTTTGTTTTAATTTATTGTTGAATTTAACGAAATATTATTTTAAAAAAAAAATAAAAATTTTTTAAAAAAATTATAATTTTTTAAAAAGTGTATTAATTTATAATATTAAATTTATTTTTATTATTATTTTTAAGTAAAATTATTAATTTTTTAGCAAATTATTTAAAAAATAACTTAAAAAATTAATTTGTTCAATTAAAATTTTTAATTTTTGAAGCAATTTAAAAGTCATCTAAGTCATAAAAAGCTCTTTCAAACCAAAACCCTCAAAGAATTTCTTCCTGCCACTCCTTCACCTAATAAGCTTCTCAATAAAAATCCCACATGCACACACATGCCTTTCAATATTTACTCACTAAAACACCGTAACGACACTTGTTACTGTTACCTGCTGATCGTGTATTGAACACATTGTTTCAAACGCTTTTTTCTATGCATGTATTAGTTATAAATACACGAAAACAAAAAAAAATCACAATAAACATCAGGTAAAACATACAAAACAGCAAAAATTTATCAGAAATGAACTGATCGAGTTCAGTATCAGACAAGGCACGAAGCTAAATGGTCGTGTCTCTACAAAAAAAAAAAATAAATAAATTATTTTTTTTTAAATTAATTTTATTTTAGTTTTCTTAGAATTATTTAATTGGCAGTTTTGTCAAAAAATATTAATTTAAAAATTAGAAAGGCAAAAAAAATATTGAAAGTGAAATCAGAGAAAGGAAAAGTGAAGAGTCTAGTGATTTTATTTACGAATTGGCGATAAAAAGAATAAATATAAAACAAGAATTTCGAGTTTTTTGCGTGTTTGCACAGCTTTTCATTAAAATAAAAGTTACATAAAAAAGTATCGAAAACGAGACAAGAATAGCAAGGAAATAAAAAAAAACATAAAAATTAATAATAATAGCCCATGTGCTTCTTTGCTTGGTGATTCTCTTGTCGATTCTTTAAAACAAAAAAATTCTTAAAACAATAAAGAAGAAGATTCATGTGCAGCAACTAACAATTGAAGAACGTGCATAAATTATAATTTTCTGTTATTTTTTCAGGTAAGTCTTTCTTGTACTAAAAATAAAATGCTTACCGTTGAGGAGAATTGTAAACTTTTTATCAAAATTTCCGATTATCTGAGAGATTAAATGCTTGTCCTTGATTACGTATCGTTCGTATCAAGTGAGCGGCGCGCGGCTTAATTCAGTAAATAAAAAAAAATATTATTTTGGGTCAAATTTTAACCTGATTTCTTTTGATTTTTTTCAGTTCTTTTGAAATTTTCAAAAAATGGCAGATTTTCACGATCATGACCACGATCACGATCACGACGACGATGGAAACGCCTTGTATGCCAAAATTACCGCAATGACAGTTCTCTTCGTGGCATCGACAATTTTCGGTTTGCTGCCTTTTAAGCTTTCCAAATGGCTGAATTGGACCGTTGATGAGAACGCGCGAACTTCCACTGTGATTTCGACTCTTTTGAGCTTTGGCGGTGGTGTTTTGCTGGCGACGACATTTTTACATTTGCAACCTGAAATCGCGGAAACAATTGAAAGTTTGCAAGCGAAAGGTTCAATGGGCGATCTGAGTTTTAGTCTTGCGCCGTTTTTGATGTGCGCCGGATTTTTCATGATTTATTTGATCGAAGAAGTTATTCACACGTATCTCTTGTCGCAAGAAAATTCAAGCAAGGCAGCAGCGAATGGCGAGTTGGAAGGTGCCTTTGTACGAGGAATCAATGCGCGTGAAAGTGTCTTGTTGAAACGGAAGAAGAAAACTGAAATCCGGAACGGAAGTATTTCCACGACGGAGCTAATTTCGAACGATGTCGAAAGTCAAAAAGACGAAAGAACGAACAACAATGAAACCAAAGGCAGCGAAGCGGTTGTTGTGAAAAAAGATCCGCATAACGGGCACAATCATAACCACGCAACGCACAACCACAACCACATTCCGGTCTTTAAAGCGACGGACGACGAAAGTATGCTGGTGTCGTCGTTGCGTGGATTGCTAATTGTGCTCGCGCTCTCTATCCACGAACTTTTTGAAGGACTTGCCGTGGGTCTCGAGCCAACTGCTGCCTCTGCATGGTACATGTTTGGCGCCGTGTCAGCCCATAAACTCGTCATTGCCTTCTGTATTGGCGTCGAATTGGTCGTAATTCGCACAAAATTGTGGCTCGGCATCTTGTACGTGATAATTTTCGCGATTGTTTCGCCCATTGGCATCGGAGTCGGCATCCTCTTGAGCGAGGCAAATAACGCCGAAGCCTTTGCTGTGCCTTCCGTGATATTACAGGGACTTGCGTCGGGAACGCTGCTCTACGTCATCTTCTTCGAAGTACTTTCCAAAGAGAAATCCGGCATCATTCAGTATTTCGGTGAGTTTTTTCAAGAAAAAAACCTTTAAAAAAAACAAAAAATAATTTTAATTCATTTAGCTGTCGTCGCCGGTTACTTTATCATGTTTGGACTGCAACTTCTGAGTAAGTAGTTTAATTGACTTTAATACCCCAGACAATCGCACAAAACATCTGTTAAGCAATTTTCATAATCTTATCAAGTGACGTGAATTTTTATTTTGTAATATTTTGCGTTAATTGTAACAATCGGAGATTACGACTTATCACGTCTATGTGAGAACGTCACATGCATCAAAATGATTCATTTGGAGCAATTATTATCTCTTAATTGATTAGTTTAATTGATAATAAAAATTAATCCCTTTTCCGGAAAACTATATAGACAAAGAAAGTTTCAAAGAGTTCTTCGACCTTTTTGAATGAAGAAAAATCTTATCAGAAATAATTTTAAAGTAATTAGCACTAAATATTTTTTATTGCTTGATAACTTCCTTAAAAACAGTTTTGGTACAATAAAAAAAATATATTGTATGGGAATACCTCTTTTTTATTAATGAATATAATAATAATGATTAGATAAAAAAAAATAGATTTTGACTTCGTTTGACGTTGGTTTGCAATTTTTTGCATTTTTGTTGCCAACGATTTTTGTTTAATATCAGCCCGCAATTTAAAAAAATGTTTTTAACTTTAATTAAAAATTATTTTAAAAAATTAAATAAATATTAATCTTTTGAAAGCAAAATTGCTTATTTATTTATTTATTTTATTTTATTTAATTAAAAAATTTATTTTTTTTAAAGAATTTTAGCAGTTTTAGTATATTTTTGACCTATTTTAACAAAAAAAAAATGTTATTTTTTTTTTAATTTTTCATTAAATTATTTTCAAATTTTTAGAATCTAAAAAATTAAAATTTATCGAGGAATTTATTTAATTTTTATGGTACATTTTTTTTATCAATTTTGAAAAAAAAAATTTAAAAAATTTCTTATTTTTATTTAATTTTATTATTATTTTTTTTTATTATTTATTTTAAATTTTTATTAAAATATTTAATTTTTTATTAAAATTAGTTCAAAAGTTAATTATTTTTACTTTTAAAAAAATAAAAATTTTCTTTAAAATTTTCAAAAATTATTCATCATTCATTCTTAATACTTTAAAGGTCTATGAAATTAAAATCATTTTTAAATTAGTAGAAGTTTTAAACTTCAATCAAACAAAAATTCGAAGAAAAATTAGTTTTTTTGTAAAAAAAAATAATTTTTTTTTGCTCTAATTTTTAATTTTAAATCTTATTTAATTTAAATTTTTGCTCTCAATGAGACAATTTACACTTCCTTAAGTGTTACATTGTAACACAAAAACAACAATTTACATTCAAAAAGCGACCGGCAAAATTGCATTGTTGAACTTCCTAAGCTTTAGCGTGTTTTAGTCTCCATGTGTTTTGAATTAAATAATATAATTAATAACAATAATAACTTTAATGAATACGTTGCAAAGCCGATAAGTTCTTCACATTATTATAATTACTTTTTTTTACTTGCTAAATAAATAACAGAACTCTAACAACACCTTCGTGCGAGACTTAATTTGCATTCTTTTTAGAATTCAAGAGACAGATAGAATATTCAAATAAGTCATATGAGAGCAAAAGATGGACAATATTATAGACAAGGAACGAAAAAAAAAATTAAAATTTAGCATGCATGCTTTGTTGCCTGTGTGAATCTTCATGTGAGTGTGTCGTGTATCATTTAACGTACGGCTTAGGTGATAATTTATATCTTCTCATATACAATTAAAACTTTTGATATTTAAATATACTTACTGCCTGTCTTGGTACTCGCTGCTGACCTTGGTACCGTGCCTTATTGTTTCATTGAAATAATTGTTGCCGATAATTCTCATAATTCAAGATGTGTAGCGAGATGGAGTTAAAGATGATGACAACTGGCGCATGAATAAGCGTCCGGTGACAAATGATGGCGGAAGCGTTTTAAACCTGCTGCGAAGAAAAATTTGATGAATGAAATCTGGGAAGAGATCTTGACATTATTTTTTTTTGTTGCTTGGAGACAAGCCAACTCGATTGAGTCACCTTCATTTAAAATTCAACCGCAAAAAGTTATTTAACTCGATATTGTGTTGCAGTAATTCTGAGAATCGCTTCTTTCCACCGGTTATTTCGTATAAATATTTAATCGTTTATCAATGAAAATAAACAATCAACAATGCTTTTCAAATATTTGAATGTAAACAAGTTTTTTTTGTGCTATAAAAAATTACCTTCTTTGTTTCTCTTTATTAATATTATTTTTTTTTTATCAATATTGTCAAGTTTATAGCTATAAAGCGTGATTTTTTCTCAATTGGCTTATCTAAAAGGTTCTTTAAACAAGAGTGCACTTGAAAAATGTACAAAGAAAGGAGGATTGAATGCACTGCACGTGAAGTAATTGATTAGTTTGTTGAGCGGTTGTTAATGATAATTGCATTCAAGCTCACTTTCTAGACACTTCTTGATTTTTATTCAATGTAAATTGTTGAAATGGAAATTGCAAATCATTTCTTTGAAGTGTCAAAGGTTGAAATTAATGATATTTTCTGATATAATTTTTTTAAATTTTATATTTTTTTCTTAAATTTTTTTAATTAATTTAATAAAAAAAAAATGAATTTAATTAATTTAAAATTATTATTTTTAAAATTAATTAATTAATTTAAAATTTAATTTAATTTAAGTTTAATATAAAACTTCAAAAATTATTTTAAAGCTACAATTAAAAAAAATTAATATATTTTATCATTTTTGACTAAATTAAAAAAAAAAATATTGAAAAATTATTTGTTTAAAATTTCTAAAAAAAAAATTAATAAATTATTTTACTTTTTGTTTTGAAAAAGCAGCAAAAAATTAAATATGAAATTTTTCTAAAGATTTAGATAAAGATTTTAAAATTATAAATATTTAACATGCTTCAACATAAAATTAATAGTTTTGAGCAAATTTACAACATTTTATTTTAAATTTAAAAATTTTAAATTTATTTTATTTTGCCCCCCCATTTTATTTTAATTAAAAATTTTTAAATATTTTTTTATTTGAAGCGGCCTTAAATATTAAAAATTATAAAAAATTTTAATTTAAAATTTTTTAATCAAATAATTTGAAATATTAATTTAAATAATTTTTTTTTCATATTTTCTTAAAAAATTAAAATATTTAAAATAAAAATTTGTCAAAAATCAATTAAATTAACAATTTAAAAAAATTGATTTCAAAAATTGCAATGTTCGTTTTTTGCTAAAATCTCACTTTTAATTTTTTTAAATAAATATTTTATGGAATTTTTTTTATTACCTGTAATTTTCTGCATTTTTAACAATTTTTGACGACATTGAAAAACTTTTTATTTTTTTAAATAAAAATTTGAACAAAGTCACACCCAATTAATGTTGCAAATTACTCATTTTGCGGTTTATTAAACAAAGTAACGCTGCAAAAAAAAAATGATATAATAAAACATGCTTCATTTTCAATCATTCACGGTATGCTTTAAGTAGAAGCAACAAGAGAAATATATTAAAAATGTTGTTGCAAATTTACTTTCCTATTTTTATGTTTTTTCGTTGTTCATTCATGAGAGGAGAGGTAATTGACAGGAAATGTTGAACACCGAACGCTTGAACGGTCAACTTACAACCACAAGAAAAAAATAACTTTTTATTTGAAAATTGTTATTTATTTATAAATATTAATAACATGTGTGATGAAAAAAGCACCGAAGTGAATACAATTGATGATTAGCTGTTTTATTAATATTTAGTGGGAATCCCACAATTATCTAGTCATTTACATTGTTTCATTCTAAATTTTGATCATCCTCGTGTCAGTTGTAATAAAATAATAATAATAACAATTTATTGGCAATAACAATAAACAAGACTCTTGATCGAAATTTCGCAATTGCCGCTCAAATAAAACATTTCTCGCATTATTATTAATAAATTGTTCAAAACGAACGTCAACCAGGGCAATTATCACGTTTTTATCAGTTGCGATATTTTATGACTTGACAACTGAAAATCGCGCAAAGTCACCCCACTTGACGTGAATTGGAGTGATCTATGAGATTATTCACCTCTTTTTCGCAACAACATCATCATCGTGTTCATGAAATGTGCATGCATCGATCATTAGCATGCAATTGCGCAGCATATTTTTAGTTTTTAGCCCTTTTAAGGCCAGAACAAGAGAGAACTTACCTGAATTCCGATGCATGCGCCGCTTTTAGACTTGATGACTAAATTGACCGGGTCATTAAGCTCTCGTTGCAATATCAAGTCTTCGTGTGACTTAATTGCACTTTTTTTTGCCGTATCAATGAATGAACGAAACTGTTACTTTTTAATGAAACTGGTTTGGCTGGATTTCCGATCGGTATCGTTAGTAAAAACGGCAGAGTTAATTATGCGATATTTCCAGTTCGGTCTTTAGTGTAAATAATGCAAAAATATTTTTTTTTTTCAAAGTTTTTGTAACAAGTCACTTGAGTGCTTTTCATTAAAATAAGCCGAAAAAATATGAAAATATTAAATTTTAATTTAAATTATTAAAATAAATATAATGCTGAAAAAAAATCTTATTTAAAAAATTTTATTTAAATTTTTAAGAATTTTAATTTTTGTAAATTAAATAAAATTTCTTAATTTGTAAAAGAAGATAATTTATTTTAAAAATATAAATTAAATTAAATTAAATTTTTAATTAATTAAAAAAAATCTTTTATTTATTTATTTTAATTTTTTTAATTTTTAATATTTAGTTATTATTAATTTTTATTATTATTATTATTATTTTTTTTTTTTTGATTTTCATTATTTTTAATTTTCAACTTATTTTTTCTGATTAAATATTGTTTTTTCTAATTTATTTTAAATTACAATTAAAAAAAAAAATTATATTTTTTTAAATTATTTTTTCTGATTAGAAAATCAACAAATAAAAATAAATTTTCTAATTTTCCTATAAAATTATTAGAAATAAGAAAAAACTTTTTTGCCACAATGGAGCCAAATTTCTCAATTTAACGTGAAAACGCATAAGAAAATCTATATTGAATGAATTAAAAAATCATTAAACTCGTCATCATCGTTATTTACTGTCCAGTTCAACAGTCTATTATACATAAACGTGCATCACTTTTTTTTCATATATCAACGTCTAACTCGATGACGAATAAAATATTTTAACCGCAAATGAAAAAAAGCAATAAAACCTAAAAGAAAGTGCATTTTTGTTACATGTCTCATAATCACCCATGCAAGGTCATTATCGAATAATCAGACAGGCGACAAAATGCACGTGATATTTGCTCAAAAAAAAAAAAAAATGTGACAAATTACCTCCGTGCGATACAATTTTCTCGAGAAGTACGTGCTGTCGTCAACTTCAAGTCAAAAATTGACCCAAAAAATTACACGAAAGAGTTAATTAAGATGCCGTTACTAATTATTTATTCAAATGCTGAGCATCAATATTATTCAGATTATTTTTGTTGTTGTTGTTGTTAATCAACGCGATGACAATCGGCTTAGATGACAAAAACAACAAAATAATTAGGTACGAGTTTCTCTAGAAGAAGATGTTGATCATTTTTCGAGTCTTTTGTGGAAATTCCGTCGAAACGCCTTAAAATGTTCGCAAAACTCATTTGACGTCATTTTTTGTTGTTTACGAAAATTTCTGTTTACATTGTCAATTTGCAACTTATGTTGCGACTTTGATTATTCGAGATTGTTTTTTTTATCTTTATAAATAAATATTTATTTACTTTTTTGTCGATTGACTAATTATTACTTTTTTTTTTATTTTTATTCACGATAACAACAAAACTGTTGCGAACGTGACTTCTTCTTGTGTCTCTTGTCATTCAATCTGTTAATTTCATTTCAGTTTTACACACATGCTAACATCACGTTAAAACTGTGATCGAAATCTCATCTTTCAAATCGTGACAAAAAAGATTTGTACAGATTTTGAAGCAAAAATGCAGAGTTTTGATTGAAAAAAATATATTTTTAGCCACAAAATTAGTTTTATTATCACTTTTATTTCCAGTTGAAGCCTGTTTGTGAATTAAATCTCTACAAAAAATGCTTTGACGAGCCTCTCATAAGGCACGTGGCAGTTTAACGACCTTCCAAAATGTTCCAAAAACACAAATTTCTTGCAATCATCAACGGATCGTTAACACCTTGCAATTCTGTTACGCAATTTTTTTCATACAATTTTGTTCTGTCATTGAAATCTTTTGTTCTATTGTTGTCACCCAAAAAAACGTACGAAAAAAAAATTGACAGAACAAAAAACGAAAATAGTTTTACAGTCACGGTTCAATTCGCGTCACTTTGTTGATAGAATTAAATAAAAATTATTTTGATTCATTCGAGGTGCGGTAGAGACAATTAAAAGAAAAATATTTTACGATTTCTGGGTGTAACTCAAATAAAAATCAATAAAAACTCTTTTCAATTTACTAAAAATTTTTTTTTAATTTTAGCTGGACATCAACACTCTCACGGAGGCGCTGAAGAAGGACACAATTTGCATTCACACTCACACGATCATGAGCACGGACATGATGCTCATTAAATTTTGATCCTACGTGTCAGCCAAGGTCATCACAAAGTAAAAAAGTCCTAGATGGAGAATTTATCCCTTGCTACAATATAATAAAAAAAATGTATTGGTACAAAACGAGGGAGCTAATATGCCATAAACCGTAGATTTTAATGTTTTTATTTATATTTTTAGTATTTTTTTTGCAATTAATTAATTTAGAATTAAACAATTAATGAAAAATGAAAAGTTTTAATGTGCTAGATTTTGTGCTAGAAAACAGAAGACTTGAAATTTTATACCTACTTTAATATTAAAAAGTAGAAATAAATAATTATAGCAATAAAAAAAGAGAGATTAATTGTTTAAAATTTCGTAAATCGATAAAATCTTTAATAGTAATAATAAAAAGGAAATTTTTTCTTAGTAAAATTAAGTTTAAAAAAATAAATAATTAATTGGTTAATTTTTAAATTAAATTATATGTGATTATTTTATAATGAAAAAGTAACATTACGAAAAATTGGAAATAATTTTATATTAATTAAAAAATAAATTTTGATTATTCAAGATTTTTTTTGTATTTTTTTTAAAAGTCATCAATTTCATCAATAAAATAATTAAACATCATTAAAAGTCTAATTCATAAAATTATTTACCCACCAATTAATACAAAATTTATTTGTTGTCCTAAACGCAAACAAATATATGTGATACGAAAATAAAGGAACCACTTAATTACAATAAAATTAATCAGGATGCCAGACATCTGCATGTGGAGCAGCAGGTAATAATAATGATGATATTAAATAATAATGATAACAACAATAATCATTATTCATTGCATTTGTCTATTTATTTACTGGCCATCTATACAAATCTACGCAACATTTTGGCTGAATAATAATCATATTTTGAGGGAAACATCGATTTGTCGTTTGCAAATTATGTTCCCGGATGCAGTGAAATTGAGCGTATTGTTTTGGGGTTGCGTTTGTGGTTGCATGTGTGTAGAGAGAGATAGAACCGCAAATCACCTGAGACATTCGCATTTACTATTTATTATAAGCAACAATCTGGTAAAGTTTTCGTTTTAATTGATGTAATTTATGAATCTTTAAATTTTAATTAATTCTCAAAAATGACTCTTTGTTAAAGTTATTAAAATGGACAGTTAAGTTTAAATTGTGACTTTAACTTCAATTACACGAATTTAAGTCATCACTTACGTCAAACTTAATATTTTATGCAATATGCATTGCAGAGTTTCAGGAATAATTAAAAAAAAATGAATTAAATTTTTACCAGCTTTTGAATTAAAAATTATTTTTAATTTTTTTTTTAAGATTTTAAATTTAATTTAAATCAAATTAAATTAATTTATTCTTTAAAATACTAATTTAAATAATTTTTAAAATAATAATTTTATAAAAAAAAAATTATTAAATAATTTTTTTATAATTTTATAAAATTTTTAAATATAGGTATCAATTTTTATCTAAATTTTTCGTTTTTTATTTTCGGTCTCGATAATTTTTTTAATTTAAATTTTTGATTTTATAAATTAAAAAATAATATTTCAAATAAAATAATTTAATTCTTGAATGAATATTCATTGAATAAAAAATTTCTTTCTGAATTTCGACTTATTTATTCTTAATCAAACCATCATTTAAAATTCTCTGAATGTTTAAACTTCAATTCAAAAAAAAAATTACCTTCCAGGAAGAAAACGAGCAAAAAATCAACAAAAAACAGACAAAAACTGTTATATATTTAACATTTATAGTTTATCGGAATAAATAAATTGAATAAAAGCATTTTCTAGTTCCGTCACTCACAGTATCAATTTCCATTTTGCCACACACACATTTTTTGCTGTTGTCTCTCGTTCGTTATTTTCTACCTGCATCCTGTCATGTGTCTAGAGAGAAATTTATTTGGGTACAAATGTGTGGAAAAGATTTACGAAAGGTAAAGAAGGCTTCGGGCTGATTTTTTTTTTGCAAGTAATAAAAATAAAATAGTGCTCGGCAATAATAAACCATGAAAAATAAATAGAAATGGATTAAATTTTGACTCTCAATAGACGCATTATGTCAATAAAAGAAGCTGCTGTTGCACAATATTTGCATAAATATTAAAATAAATGCGAATAAATGGAAGATCATGACATTTCTCAATGGGCATGAAACGTAAATAAATATCCAAACGATGATAAATTCGCTAAGAGATTTCTTTTTTTCAAATGGAAATAAAGATAAAAGATTCTCATACCAATCACCTGCCGCTACCCATTTTTAATTAATATTTCGCAGTTCATTTTAAAATCAATTCAACAGAAAAATGGAACAGGGATGAAAAAAATATTTTTGATTTTTTTTTTAAGAGATTTAATTTGATTTGAAATTTAGTTCCCTTGAACCCCATTTTATTTAAAAAATATTTAAACAAAATTAAATAATTTTATTTAATAAATATTTTTTTCACTTTGCTTTTTAAAATTCATGTACATAAAATTAGTAGAATTTAAATTTTATAGTCAAAATTTAATTAAAATATTCACATTTTTATAATATCTCTAAAAAAAATATAATTCTATAGATTTCCAAAAATATATAAAATTTTATATTTAAAAAAAATATTAAATTTAAAATTTTCATTGAGTAAGCAAGTATTTAATTTTTTTTCCAAAAAATTTATTTATTTTACATTTATTCCATCAAATTTTTTTAAATTGCTAATATTTTATCAATTAACTCATTCGTATTTTTTTAAAATATATTTTACGTAAAAAAAAATGATTTTTAGAACATATATTTTTCGTCCCTGGATAAAAATAACGCGAGAACGAGAGAGAGAGGACGACGAATAAAGGTGAATATTGAATTTCTGTACATTTTACTCGACATTACACAGAAAATATAATAATTACAGTGCACATTTGATCCTCTTAATAACATGTTAATGTATATAATAGTGAAACCGAACCGACATACATTTTCATCATTTTCACAACATTTTCACTACACAACTGCAGATAGCTACTATTTACTGAAATGTGGTAATTATTATGCACTTTCTGGCAAAGGTAATGATTATTATTCAGCAAATAACGTAGGAATTCACAGAGAAATGCAAATAAACGGGAATTTTCGTCTAAAAAAGGCTTATTTATTTTAAATCCACACAAATACACATCACTCGTTGACATACCGCCTCCTGACATACACAATAATATGTAACGTTTTGGGGTATTTTGTGTAATTTGAAACCTTTTGAAAGGCTTTCAATCCATTAGAATTTACATTTTGTGCACACACAGACAGAGAGAGACGAGTTTATTAGCAAAAGTGTGGTGGTAAATTAAATGTGAATTTTCTCTTGGTACATTTAGGAATCTGATTTTGATGCAAAACATTTTCGGACAAAATTGATTGATGTGTGTTGTGTGTTGGGGTTTCAATTTGATTTGCAATAGAATTTGTGGTGTGGTTTGAGGGACTCGACATTTGTGTCCCAAGCAGGCAAACAAAGTCTTCTGAAATTTATGTCAACGTGTCTCCTTCAAATTATGCCATTACACTTTAAATTACAGCAAAAAAAAAAACAAGAAAAACTTCCTTTGTTTCAAATGAAAATGTAATAAAAACCTGCACAATAACGCCTTGACATGAGAATGACTCGTCGACTTGCAGCCAGTAACTACGAAACACTATCATTATGTCATTTATGGAAAAAAAAGTAAAATAAATATAGTTCTGACCTGTCACAATGTAAAATGCACAAAAAAAACTCGAGGTAGAAACAGTAGATTTTAAGCAATTTTAATATTAAAGTCTGACATACAGACGGGAAATTTTTACACAAAATGACAAAGTGACACTTATGAACAATATAACAGGTAGACATTTTTCTTTTTCTGTTTAATGTGTCTCATGCCGAGACGAAATATGATATTTAGTTGCATTTTACGGAAAATTTAAACAAAAAAAGTTTTGTTTCAAGGAAATTTTTTTCAGTTTTTGTTTTTAATTGAAGGATTATTTAAAGAAAAAAACATATTTGATGAATTATGACCAATACCTAATGGTTTTTCTATGAAGATCTCATTAATTAATTTATTTCAACGTAGAACAGGCGAAAGCCCTTGGCAAGCTTATAGTGTTTAGGGTAAAAAAGCCATCGATAAAAGATCTCCGACTTAAAAAAAACATTTTTTGAACTAAAATAATTCATAATTAAAAGTACGATGAATTTTCGGCTGTCATACTCCTTGGCCCAGATTGGTGAGGTATTTTTCATTATAGTCGTCATAATATAAAACATAAAAAGATACAAAAAAGAACAAAAATTCACCAGCAATTGGCCCAGCCAAATTTTTTCCTTTACCTCAAAGGCGATGGGATTCCAATCGTCTGATGTTGCCAATTCCAGAGCCCATTGTTTTAATCTAGTCGGTGAAACTGTTAGTGAAAAATGATTTATCGTTTATGAGCCATTATGAACCTTGCAAATGAATTTTCAACCCATTTTCGATCGATTTCAAAGCTGGAATTTTTTTGTAAGACTTTAAATAAATTATGATTTTTTCCAGCTAATTTTTCACGGAATAAAAATGAAAAGCTGCTTAATATCCATCGAAATGATAGCTTCCAAAAATATGGTTCATAAATAATTCGACATCTCAAAAATTTTGTGAAAATGAAATAATATTTGTGCAATATGCGAAAATTGATCGATATAATCCTCTAAGTAATCCTCTTCCATATCATCAATTTGGTAATTAAACTTCATATATTTCGGGAATTATATTTTAGTCTCTCTCTTCCATCCCTTTCGACATATTTCTGACTAAAATGCATTTCCATCATCATCATCACTCGCAACATGCCAACAAAATTAATTCCAGACATAAAATGTATTCGGAAAATTTTCTTGTAATTTCAGCTCGTTCGTTACCTGTGTCCTTTGGCAATATGCATTTTACCAATTCAATTGAAATGAAAAGCTACTTGAACGATGCTTCATGTTACATACGTTACACAGACACACGAAATATTTAATTGTAAAGAGACCAAAGGCAATTTCGTATGCAATTTTGGTATTTAATGTCTCTCTGGGGACTGTAAATAATGGTCAGTTATGTTAAAATTGAATAAATGTGGTGTCCTGCTTTGAGATGATTTTGACATACAATTGAAGATATCACATTGCAAAAACCTCTGTTGAGAAAAAAAAATCTTTTTGATTGACACAAAGCAGCTTGAAGCAGTTGCATGATAATATTTTCGCAAAAAAGTTTCTGAAATAAGCTTAAAAATGCTCCGAACGACCAGCATATCGTTGTTGAGTAGAGTAGAGAGTTGTTGATGACAGACTTCACTTATTTATTGTTTATAATCTCTTCCGCATTTCAATCATAATTATATCATCGTGCATACGGGACAACATTCGCTCGTGTGCTTAAAATAATGTTTAACAAGCTTATTACGCTCTGTTTAATAAATGATATGTTCGTCTTGTGTGTGTGTGTGCTTCTAAGCTTCTGTCTGCACAGGAAAAAAACGGAAATGAAGATATTTTGAAAGGTATCTCTCATTCACATGAAATTATGATGGAGAAAAGGATTTTCTGCTATGATGATATAGTGCTCAGTCATTCACAGTCATTACACATGTGAGCTTGAGTCACGAGACCTTTGACACCATTAGGCTCAATTTTGGATATTAAAGCTTTCTTTTTCCTAAAAATAAAGAAAAATTATTAAATATTGAATAAAATTTAAGAAAATATTAAAAAAAACTATTATTGAAAAAAATTGATTTTTTTCCAATTTTTCAGATTTTATGTATTTTTTTTATCAATTTTTAAATAATAATTCTAGTCAAGATTGAAAATTTTCATTACTACAATTATTCTACTTTATTTGCTGAAAATTCCGATGAAGGCTAATCAATTTTTTAATTCAGGATTTTCGAAGTTGAAAATTGACATAAAATTATCCATAAAATAAAATTTAAAAAATAATAATTTTTTTTTATTTTCAGTTCTTTTTAAATACATATCTTTTTTTTAAAAAAAAAGTAAATTTCAATGTTTTAAAAATTTTTGAACCAATTTGACCAAAAATAAAATATTTTTTGAATTTTCAAAAAAGTCATTAGAAAGTTATGTAAAATGATTTTCTTATGAAAAATATTACATTTTTTAAAATGAATATAAAAAATTGTAAAAATGACTAAAATTTACGCATAAAATTCACTTAAAATCTCTTTTAATTCAATTAAAAATTAGAAAAAAAAAATAAAATTTGGGTTCTAACATAATTTGTATATTTTTAAAAGGACGACCAATGTTAATTTTTCTCATTATTGAACGACTAATATCAATTTTGATTTTTTTAAAAATATTTACTTACGACTTCCGACTAATTTTAGTCTTCGAACGGCAAAATTCAGTAAAAAATTCTAAATTTAGATACATTGCAGTACTTACCTCATCAATATTGTAATTTAATGTCCTTTTGGGGTTCCTTTTGTGCAAAACGTCAGTTCTTGCGGCAAGACAGATACATAAAACACATGATAATGAGACACACATCCATGAGACAATTCAATTATTTATTGATGCTTTGGCCTGTTTAATACTGCATGAGCCTTTGATGCATACAAATCACCACTGTTTCCATCAATTTACGAAGAAATGAATAAAAAGACCACAATATTCCCCACAGAGACACTTCTTGCCTTTGATACATTCGAGGGATACATCCCATTAGTACGTTACTTTGCCACGTTGATGCATTTCTCACACGCAATAATCTCATTTGCCGGGGGTTTCGCAAGATGCTTTGTCTTGACCGGTTCTATCGATACTTTTCTGAAAAGAAGGAGAAGAAAATGTAATTTAATGAAACGAGATGCAAGATGGATGAGAAAATCATCAAAGAATTGCATGTTACCGCAAAAGACATGCAACTGACGAACAAACAGCAAAAAAATGCGAAGGGAAATGGGGAGCAATGGACATCAAAGGAAAAAAAAACCTGTACACAAATGTCCCCTTTCATTACTTTGACCATAAATTTTTGTGTGATGCGTGTTCGTTTGATGCGATTTGCTGTCGGATGCGGTATCGTGTTACAAAAGAGGTGCGGAGTCCGAGAGTAACGTAATTTTTAATCGTCAAACAAAACATTTTCTAGAGAATTAGAACACAAAAGCACCCGCATTTGCAAAATGTTTGCTTTTTACGTCGCATCCTCATCATCATCGTCATCGGTTTTCCTCTTTTTTGTGCGAAATTCACTTGTCACTTGTTGTCACATCAGATCAGCCATCATCGTAATGACGGACAATGGCACATCCACTCGGCCTGCGAACGAAATAAAATAATAATCATCAGCAGTACAAGTAACACAACACTTGCCAGACAATAAAAACACAGGAAATTAATGGATAAATGAATGTTATTTGCTTTGCAGTTCGTCGCAAAACAAAGCAATTTTAATAAAATATGAATGTTTGATGTGTTTTTCTGTGGTACGGGTCCCGATGATTGAACCGAAAATTAATTACATCAAGCGACATTGTTCGAGATTATTGCGAATTTGCGAATGGCGAGTGCAAAAAACACAAATATGATGAGACCACAGAGCAGAAGGCGGATTATTATGTTGTTATCAGTTCAATTTAATCCGCAAAAGTAATTATTATTACCTATTATTATTATTTTTACAGTTGATGATGACAGCGGAAATTAAAATGTAATTTAAAGAGATTACCGGCTTGTTTGCGACGAAATTTTTTTTTCTGACAATCCCCGCGCCAAACAAATATCAAAACAATAAAAATAAATAAACAAAGGCTCAAAAGGTCGAAAATCCATATTTATGACGGTCGAAAAAGTTTTCCATTCATTCGGTGTCATAAATTTCACAGAAGTTCTTTGTGTCTTTCAAATGCAAAGTAAGATTTTTCTTTTTTTTTGTGTCTTATTAATGACATTCAAGGCCTTTCTTGCGAAACAAGTAAAAAAAGGAATTTTGCCACCTTCATGAGTTGGTTTTCTTCTCGCGCATTGATCACTCTTCCTCTTTGTGTTTTTCTAAGGGTTTTGTCTGTAAATACACAAAAAGCGAATAAAATTATTGAATAAAAAGGTAAGTAAGTATTGTCTGTGTCACACAGGTTTTCGAGTAAAAATGGATGAATATAACAAAACAAAAAAATCTTTAAAAAAACAACGGTTTTTGTTACATTTTTAGCATTAAAATTGTGTAAAATTTTTTTGAGTGTCTATCCGAGTTAAAAAATGTTTAATTTTTAATATTTAAAATTATTATTTATTTTTTTTTATGTTTTATTTTTTTAAATGAAATTTTTTTAAAAAATTAAGAAAAAATAAAAATGAATTAATAATTTAATAATTTTTTTTTTTAGAAAATTATATAACGAATAATTTTATTAAATTAATAAAATTTAAAAAAAAAAAAATATTTCAAATTCAAATATTTTAATAAATTCAAATCTAAAATTAAATTAATTTTTTTTTATTAGGTATAAATTATAAAATGAATTTTTCTAAATTTAATAAATTTTAATTTTTATTAATTTAAATAATAATATAAATTAAAAAAATAATTTAAAATAATTTTCAGTTAAATTAATTATTTGAAATTGCAAACTTGAAAAAATGAAAATTTAAATTAAAAATTTTTTAAAAATAACATATTTTCTATTTTTTTTTTTTAATTGTTAATTATTTTTTCATTATTTTTTTTTTTTTTACCAAAATTAAAACTGCTTAAAGTAAATTTAGAAAATTAAAAAAATGTATACGCTCAAGTCAACAAAAATTTCTTACCTTTTCTCATAAAAAATAAATTTTACATTTATTTTCCGGCATTTTGTTCCGTAATACAAATGGAGAAACTTTTTTAAAAACTTTTCAATTGTCTTGTCTCTCATTCTTTTCTCTGGAGGAACATCTTGTCTTGTCTTAAATAGAAGGAAAAAAAAAACTTTTTTTTAAGACAATGTTTTTTCTTTTTCTCGTACAAAATTTTAACGGACTTTTTTTTCCCTTACACAATTGCCATAACGAAACACCTGAATGGATAATAAATTAAAGGAATTATTATAAAAAAAATACTTTTGTCTTAATTTTTTCTTTTTACTTACATGCCCTCCAGCCGACTACGATGCTTTTTAAAAGTAACTACAGACTTTAGTTGTTTTCAAGTCAACAAGAACGAAAGTCATTGAAATCAAATTTCATCCTTAAATTCGTGAAAATTCGTTACAAACTCGATGATTGATTACTTTACCTTATAAATATATTTTTCCCTGTAAAAGAGGCATCTATTGTAATTTTTCATTCTATTCTAGTCATCAAAGAATAACAATAAAAAAAATGTTATTTACACCCCTCTCTGCTTTTCACTCAAGTCTTTTGTTTTAGTTGCTCGCTTTTTCGCAGAAAAATGTTCCTCGTCATGTATCATTTTCAATTACCTCCAATCAACGTCATCTCCGTCGTTCGTCGTGATGATCATGAAAAAATTATTACTTATTATTATCGTTTATTATTATTATTTATTGGCAAAGGTAAACAAATTTTTAGGGTGCCAAGTGCTGATATCGAGAAAAAAACTCACCTTTTTGCGATTTTCGATAATTTTTAATGCATTTCGTGTCACTCTACCTTTCGCACGTACCAAAAGTACGTCAAACTCTTCTTTGTTTCAGCTTCCGTTCTTTATCTCATCACAACTCCTGCTCGGATAATAGACAAGAAGACAAGCAAGTAAGCTGTGTTAGTCGGCAAAACGACCGCAAGCTTGTCTACCTTTGCTTTTCATCTCTCGTGGAGCAACAAACATCGCTGCACGTCGAAAGAAAGATAGAAAACGAAGTGTCAATGATTAATGATCTCCATGCTTCGCTGCAATATTGTTTTTGTCGACTGTCTGATAGGCATTGTTTACTCTCTCTTCGCCTCGCTTTTCTCTCTTTTGCGCTGAAACTGATACAATTTTTCTACATTGTACGACGTATTCTTCAATCAATTTATAAAATTTCCTGACTTTTATTACGCGCGTGCATTTATTGATGAATGGCTTTGTTGCTTCACTGAAAATAAAAAAAAAATAACTTGACAGACATTTTTATGCGACAAATAGAGAAAATTGGATTAAAAGAAGAATAAATAGATGAAAACGAGGATAAAATAAAATAAAAAATAATAAGAAAATGATTGAAGATAAAAAAAAGTTTCGTACATCGATCATCGGAATTAAATTAAAATTGGCATGGCGCGTGGTTTTTGGTACCAAAATTCGATAATATCAATCAGTGAAAAGGCAAAAATCGTAAGGTGGAAACGAAAAATTTCATGTTTATGGCTGTAAAAGGATACTTTTGACCTCGAACGCTTTAAATCATCGTTGGCCGATATTAAAATTTTAACTTTTCTTATCTTTTGTTTTCCTGTTTTAGTAAATTTCCGTTACAGGAACAATTGAAAAAGCTAAAAAAAATGCAGAATACCGGTCATTAATTCAAAAACTTTTATCTATCGGTGTTTGTTTTCAATTTATTGTTTCGTTGGTTTATCGAAACTTTATGCAATAAATGCCTTTTGAAGCATATTTTAAAGTTATATCTGGAAAATTGTTAAAATTCGTATAAAAAAATTTATGCGAGAGAAAATGCTCACCTGTCAGAGATATAAATATCAATAATCTCCCCCACAGAGCACACCAAACACTTAAAATTGACTGCAAATACATACGTGATGTGACAAAGACTGATTGGTTGTTGTCTATTTTGAAATCCACACGCATCGCAGTATAAATATTTAATCAAATATGTTCATCAAAGGACATTGCCGCTAAAACGTTGACATTTGCGGTTACAACAGCGAAAATATTTCGCTAAATACTTTCCAAAAATCCGGATTAGGTAAGCATCCTCGTAGCTTTTGGTCATTTATTTTGCATGAAATGACGAAATTCAACGAAAAAATGATATTCATGATTATTTTAGTGAGATTTGTTCTGAAATACAGAAGCAAGGAGAGAGACATGCTTGTGCTAAGGCATGAAGATAACTACAAAACAAATATTTGCAAACACTTTTCCTTCTTTTTTTTTACTTACACACTTGAGTCGGAGGAAGACATTTGTTTTTTGCATGTTTGCCTCTCGTGTCGGAGTCATCGGAGAAGTAGACAGTGATATCATGAGACGATGAATCGTATGGCATTCCGTGAAATTGTGTGCCTGACTAGTGTGTAGTGCACAAATAAAAACGGAGAAACATATCCACACATTGACTCAGGCAATAATATAATAATACTCTGAAAATGTCGGTCCATAAAGGAAATGGATTCTAATCTTATGAAAGTATAAACATGTTTCAGCTCTTATACATTTTGTATCAACAATGTTTGTTCAATCTTGTTCTTCTTTCGTTTTGCGCTCTCCTCTCGTTCTCGTCTCCGTGCTACGAGTCTAAAACGAACCAAAAATCCATTGCGAAATGTGTTTAATTATTAAAATGCATGTAAAATCTCTTCCTACCGGTTTGTCGGATGCTGTTCCTTGTCTGTTTGCCAACACATTCCCTCACAAACACTCTGCCGGACCGATAGTTTTCATGCAAAAGATGAGACTTCTTGTTTATTTTTCGTGATAATTGCACCTTTGAGGCAGATAAAATTAGTTTTAAGCCTGGTTTTTTTTTCAGAAAATTTCATTTCACGACTCTCTTAAACCGAGTTAACACTCACATGATTAATTTTCAGTCGTAAAAGTAAATGAAGTTGTTCGAATAAATTTCGTCCAGCCCACATTCGATTTTTTTTTAATGAGAACATTCATGCTTACAAGTAACAATTAATTTACTTCTTTACATGCGAAGGAAAGAGGCGTTTAATAAACAAGCGATAATCAATTGATTGCTATCGAGTACAGCGATAAATGAGTGTGTAAAATGCAACAGTTAATAATTAAGTTCTTCTCGTGTTTTAATTACTCGAGATACTTTCTACCGAAATTCTAACGGAAATTTCGTTTCAACGTTTGCCCATTTTTTTGTGGCGCGGCCTAACGAGAATTCGGGGAAACATTTTGACGTTTATTCTTTCTTTTCGATGGAATTCTCGAAGAAAGAAGACGCATGCTTGGAGTGCTCAATATTTTTTTGGTGATTTTTCCGTCTAAAATTTAAGGTAAGAGTTTTATTTTTGTTTTAAAAGATTCAGAAACTAATATTTGCATTATTTTACAGAAAACCGGCTTAAAAATCATGGAATTTCATGTTAAATATTCCCGGCAAAAATGTTGTTTACTTTTATCAAAAAGGCATGTTTTACGCGCTTAACATTATTTTGATTGATTTTGCGAAAATATAAAAGGTAAGAGTTTTATTGTTATTTCAAAAGATTCACGGACTAACATTTGCATTATTTTACAGAAATCCGGCTGAAAATCATGGAATTCTACGGTTGAAATTCCCGGAAAAAAAATGTTTGTGGTCAACAAAAATCGTCGACTTAGCTGAAACCTCATCTTTCTGAGAGTTGAGCATAGAATTTTTCGACAAAATTCTGTTTTTGGAAGCAAACAAGGGGAGTAAACTGGATTGATACAACTCGACTCTCCAATATTCGTCAAAGGCACTGTTATGAATCACATCCAAAATAGAGGTAGACATCGTAATTTGTATAAATGTCAGTGTTCAAGTACATACAAGCATCAGTCTACCTTCAGTGTTCTTGTGAGTTCGGTAAAAAACGATTCTCGTAAAGTTCGCGAAATTCAAGAAATTCTTCAGAAAGTTGAGAGTTTGGAAACTCATTTTAAAATATTTTAAAAAGTTAAAAACCTGCATACTCGTTGTTGATATCTTCAGTATGTTATTCAGATAACTCACAGAATTCTTCATAATTAAGTGTTTGAGGATTCGGACAACATTTACAAAATAAACTTAACCTCTCAACAACAGTCAATTGCTTGGTTTGGATAAAAAACGTATTTATTTAAAAAATATAAATGAATTCTTCAAGACACAAAACAACTTGAGAACTCGGATCATAAAGTTGATTAAATAACTAAAAACTAAAAATCAGCCGACTGCTTGGTTTGGATTAATTGGTAATAGATGTTCTAACGTCGAATAAAATTCGTAAACCTTTGGAGATACTTCAAAAATTAAATTTTTGAGCACTCGGAAAATAACTTAACAAAAAAATAAAACCTCAAAACCAGCAAATTGCTTGGTTTGGATTAATTGGAAGAATGGATGAATCTCAAAATCGAATATTATTCATATAACTTTAGAGATACTTCAAAAAATAAAGTTTTGAGTACTCGGAAATTAATTTAACAAATAACTAAAAGTTCAAAAATTAGCCAACTGCTTGGTTTGGATTAATTGGTAAATTGATGTTCAAGTATAACCTCAAGTATTTATCTCAAATTTGTGATATGTGCTAAAATTTTTACACGTTTACATATTAATTAAAACAATAAGAATAAAATTAAAAATAAACGAAATGTTTTTTGTTTTAATTTCCCCTTAAATTGTTTACTGAATCAATCTCAAACTGAACAATTCACAAACAATTTCATATTCTCAGTTCGTTTTGCATTTTACATAATAAAATTTTTGCATAGAAAGAGTAAAAACTAACAAATATTTTATTATGTTTCACTTCAACAACATCGAATGAAATCCTTCGCTGTAAATACAATAATAATGATAATAGCGATAATAAAGAAAAGGAGTAATTCCAGAGGAACGAGCAAATGCTATTTGTTTTCAAAATTTAATATAGTTGAACGCCTTCTTCGTATTTTCTACTTTTCTGCTCTCTCACTCTTTCTCGCTTGATTGTATTCAATCTTCATTCACTCGCTTCGTCTTCTGCGAAAAATCCTTTTATTATTCCTTTTTCACTCATTTATTCATACAATTTTCCTTCCATTTTTGCATCTTTTGCATGCCGTGTCCAGCTGAAAGACAAAAGATACCGAGCGAGATTGGAAGGTAGGTAATAGAATTAAAGAATTCGTAACCGAAGTAAAATATTTAAGAGAGATTTATCTTTCTATCTCGAAATATTTGAACATTTTCAGTGAAGAAGAAATAAAAGCAGCGAGTTGTTTGCACATTTTTCCACTCATTTAACTCGGAAAATGGACTTGTGATTGTTTTTGTCTTCCGTTGAATCATTTTGAAGACAGTTGCAATAAATTGTATTGCACATTAATTTTTTTTTTCTTTTTTGGCATGATTGCAATTTGAACTGAATCAATTCAAAGACAAAACGAAATATCGGAATTTGATGAATTTTTGTCAAACGAACGCGATTTCGGATTTGTTGGTGGTCCGGAATTTCGTTTGTTAATAAGCTTGTATTCTCAACGTTAATGGAATAATCTCTTCTCTTCAACGTGGACCAAATATGCAAAAAATGTAAGCCAAAGCCACAAAGAGAAACCACAAATAGATGCATTTTGAACCTTTTTAGCATAAAACTTTTTGCTCCATTATTCTCTTTCATCATCACTACAGCCGAAAATGTAGCTTAAGTCTTCCTTTCTCGCCAGATGCTTTGGTTAGTTGCTACTTCCGTTGTTAGCAAAGGCAAGCAAACGAACGGAAAACTTTATACTTTTTCCATTTATTTAATCTTCTTAACAACAATTATTATTACTTTACCTCAGTTCATGTCTACGTTTGACGACGAGAAGGCAGCACAAAACTAAGCACAGAGCGTTACTTAGTAGGAAAAGAGAAGCTCACTAATGTAATGTCTCCTTTTCCGCATTTTCATTAACTTTTTCACTACACTACAGCGTGCGTTTATGTGGTTGGTAATCACTCTGTAATATTTATTTCGTTAAAGAAGAGAGAGGTAAAAGGAAGAGTTTTAGTATTAATTTTTCGTACAATTTTTTTCTTGCTTTTGAGTGTTTTAATGTAATAAGAGAGCCTTAAAACAAAAAAAAAAGTATGCAGAGTAAGTTTCAAAAAGAAGAGAAGCGAATGAAAAAACATCAAAGGGATGTCTTTTTCCTGTGTGTCTTACTTTTACTTACCTTTTAATGAATCTCTTTTAATAAAATATTTTCTTTATTATTTTAATTCTTTGCTAAACTATGCAAGCGGGGGAAGCACAGAGAGGCAAAAGGTTGTAAAATTACACAAAAGACCGGAATTTATCGTTCGCCACGACTCAAAATGCACAAGAAAAAAGATGAAGGAACAAATTCTAATACAAAATTCCTGTTTTTAATGAAAAAAAGTTCTCCTTTTCAAGGAAGTCGATTCTCTTTAAAAATTACTCATTCGCTAATTACTCAATAATAATAATTAATTAACCCATTTTCGTTACTTTATTTCAATTTTACGACTGTTCACAAGTTTATTTCGCGAAAATAAACATTTTAATTATATTTTGTTGCAAGAAATTCAAATCCGAAATGAGAACAAAACTTTCAAACGAAAAAAAAAATTAATGATTTCCCATTAAAATTTTTATTATAAAGGAAGTTTATGATCAGATCATCTCTTGTTTTTATTTAGTCATCATTTGTAATTCTCGTAACTTTATAAGAAAAAAAAAATGAACGGGCTGTAAATTATTTTACGACCCAATTCAGTCAGATTTTAATTCTGCATTTTATGGTAATTTTAATGCTGTGCAGATTTTTTGTTTCTTCGTGAATTTTGAAGAAAACGACAGATTTTCATATTTATTTATCTTGTTTTGATCATATTTATAAATATTGATAACTTCAATGCAAACATTTTTGCTCAGAAAAAAATTTTTTACTAGCTAAGTGACATCTGGTTTATTTTTTTGCTTGAACAGCAGTTTTTTGGCAAAATAAATGTTGTCCCTCATATTTATTTGAATAAAATTGGAGACTTGCAAAAATCTAGTGAGAAAAAATTTGAAGGAAACTAAAATGAAAAATTCAAAGATTTAAAGAGATGCAGTTTAATGTTAATTTTTTGTCTTTAAGTTGATTTAAATTCCATTAAAATTGTTCAAGTAGTACAAAATCATTGCCTCTTTTGGTGAAATCCAAACAGAAGGATTTCTCAAAAATTAAAGTGAGTCAACTGAATAAATTTTTAAAAAGATAAAATGCATCTAACTAGATTTGTAAAGTAATATTTTGCAATGTGACCAACTTTACAATTTATAATTGTGAAAAATGAGGTATATAAAATTTTTTAAAAATTGTTTTAACGAAAGATACTGCGTAGATAAAATGATAAACGTTAGGTATAAATTAAATTTGGAAAAAAATCATACTTATCTTATCTTTGATACCATATTAATATAGATAGAACATATAATTGTTATGCCTTTTAGATTCAGTATTTCAGTTTTTCAGTAACGTTTAAATGGAACATAACAGCTTTTCGCGAATTTATTCACCTTTTTTATTTTGTATATGCAATGTAAGTATTTTTATCAATAAATTTAATGCTTTTAAATTAAATTGTAAAACAACTCAAAATGGAGAATTGCAGTCGAAAAATTTTATATTTTTAAAATTTTCTAATATTTTTTTTTAATTATTAGGAGTATCAAGACAAAGACTAAGGCAGTTTCAGTTGCTACAAAAACAATACAATTAACAAAAAATGAATTAAAACAAGACGATTTAAACTTTAATCGGGAACATGACCGTGTCTTATCGTTCAAAGATCTGAGCCTAAATGATATCAGTACAGATTTAATGGCTCTTACTGGATTATACTACATCGCTGAAACACAAGAAATTAAATGTTATTTTTGTAAATATATTCTGAAGAATATAACCAAAGATGAAGACATTATTAAGCTACATTACAAATTTTCACGTGGATGTCCCTTGATGACGCGACGCAGAACCGCCAACATTCCCAACGACGAAATAAGGCTGGATTTAAATCTCCCGCCATTAATTTACGACGAATGTGGCACAGGTCAAAGTTATGCAAGTCCATTTAGCTATCATGAAACCAAATTTCCACAATTTCAGAGTTTACAAGAACGACTGAAAACATTCGCTACATGGCCTAAAGAACTGAAACAAGAACCAGAAAAATTGGCAGAAAGTGGTTTATTTTACACGAAAGATGGCGACAAAGTCAAATGCTTCGATTGTGGTCTCGGATTGAATAAATGGGAAGCAGAGGACGAGCCATGGATAGAACATGCGAAATACGCTAAAAATTGTCAATATGTGAAATTTGTGAAGGGAAAGGACTTTACAGAACAAATTAAAAATAACAAAGTCACAAAAGTGAGAGATAATAGAAATTCAGAAGAAATGAAAATTTTATATGAAAATAATTTATGCAAAAATTGCAACGAAGGACTTTCAGAGGTTATCAATTTGCCGTGTAATCATGACGGCTTGTGTTCGATTTGTGCAATCAGTCAAAATAAGTGCTTTGTTTGTTTAACGACAATTGAAGGTAGAGTGCGCTTGTATTATCAATAAAAACAAATAGATAAAAAATTGAATGGAAATACGTTATCTTATCTTATCACGAGCTGATGGCGTCATGTTATGAATTTTCATTACAAACTAAAATTTCGAAGTATTTGTGGAGATTTCCTATTAATCACAAACAAAAAGTATTATTGATTAAAAATAAAGTTTTGATTAATTTTTCATTTAGGCCGCTCCAAATTTATTTCGAACTTTTTGTCCCAAAAACTTTTTTTCAAAATGGGGGGGGGGGGCAAAATAAAAAAAAAATTTGAAATACTTTTTCATACAAAATGAAAAAATTTTAACACTTTTTTGTCATTAATGAATATTTTAGTTGATTTTTTGGTATCTACATTGAGATTTGATAATTTAAAATATATCTCAGAGTATTTTACGATAAAAATTTAAGCAAAAAATTTTCGTAAAAAAAAATTTCAAAATTTTGAAAAAGAATATTTTTTTAAATTTTATAAGAAGAAAATTCATGTCAAAATACAATTTTTAATACAAAATTCTTAAAAATTAAAAATTTTTTAAAAAAATTTTGGGACAAAAAGTTTTGAAAAAAACTTTTTTTTTTAATTGGATTTTCGACTTGGAGGGACAAAAAGTTAAAAAAAAAAATTGGAGCGGCCTAAATGAAAAATTTATGGAAATGATAAGTTATTTTATCTTATCACGAGCTGATGGCGTCATGCTATCAATAAAATGAATTCCTTGAATTTTCATTACGAACTAAGATTTCGAAGTATTTGTGGAGATTTCCTATTAATCACAAACAAAAAGTATTATTGATTAAAAATAAAATTTTGATTAATTATTATTTTTCGTTAAAAATAAAATTTAATAGATTTAGTCTTTTTTAATAAAAATAATGCAATCACATTTGAAATAAAATTAGTTTTTTTTTTATTTTAAGATTTTTCTAATAATTTCACTCCAAGTTTATTTCAACTTCTGAATTATTGATTTATTTTTCTCTGCAGCTTGTTAAAATTCTGCTAGATTTCATTAATATTGGAAATAATTTCCAAGATTAATCAATTATTGATTTGAAATTATTTCAAAATTTCAATGAAACGTTATCACAATTACCAACAGTTTTCCTGCAATAACATCTGATCTAAAATGTTGATTAAGACGAAATTTTTGTTTTTTGTCAAATTTTTCATCTATCAAGTGATTTGTGAAGGCTCAGAAGTCAACGATGATCTATCTCCTTTCATCTATTACGGCAATCGAGCTGCATTGGGTCAATTTCCATTTATGGTTCTCGTTGTTAAACCCGACGCTAGTTACTGTGGCGGAGCAGGTTGGTTAATTTTTTGCTAAAATTTTAAACTTTAAAAGTATTTTTTTAGTTCTTACCACAAAACACGTCATTACCGCTGGTAACTGCATCGCCCATTATGAATCGATTGACACAACAATAACTCTCTTTTTCGGTCAAACAAATCGTGCCAAGAACTCTGACTGGATTGTGCGACTTTCAACGCATTTCATCATTCACGAGGAATATTCTCACGAGTTTTCCGGTCCTGCGGAGTATGATATTGCCATTCTGGTGCTTCATGAGCCTCTAACTTTTAGTTCAACAATTCAACCGGTGCAACTTCCTTCGTATAATGATCGATATTATAGTTCAGAGATGTTTACTGCTGTTGGATGGGGCATCACTGAAAGACGACGCGAATCGGATGACTTGCTTTTTGTGCCCTTGAAAGGAATTTTGCGGGAAAAATGTCAAAAAATAATCGATGAAAAAATTCGGATCCCATTTACGCTCGACAAAAACTCATTTTGTGTCATTCCGCCGGGGAAAAAATCACGAGGTATTTGTCCAGGAGACTCTGGAAGCCCATTAGTGTTGAATAGCACGCAAATTTTGATGGGAATCGCAAGTTGGTCACCCGGTAGATGCACAGAACCACCATTTGTTGCGGGTTTTACGTACGTTTATAACTTTGTGGATTGGATAAAAAAGAAAATTAGTGAGACTGATTGAATTATTTCACGTAATCGTCTAATTTAGTAATTTACCGAACTCGAATATGAATAGATTCTTGATATTTTTCTTCATTTTAATAAATTTTCATGCAATTTTTGCTAAAATTCATGGGCATCATCGCATTATTGGCGGAAAAAAGGCTTTTGAAGGACAATTTCCATTCATCGTGCTCATCAATTACAAATGTGGCGGCTCAGGTAACAGCTTTTCCGTAGTTTTTATGAAAATTTATTTAAAAATTTGTTTTATTTTATAGTTTTAACCGAAAATCATGTACTAACCGCTGGTCATTGCGTCACATTTTTAGATTATCGCGGAAAATTTCACTTTTTTCAAAAGTTCGTCCTCATGTTTGGCCAAACTCGCGTCGAAAATAACCAAAATTGGGTTCATCGGACAGCTAAGAAAGTCATGTTGCATGAAAATTTCTCATTTAATGGTCAAATTTTCTTCAATGACATCGCAATTTTAGAATTTTCCAAGCCTCTGGAATTTGGAAAGACAATTCAAGCCGTCAAACTTTCTCAAATTTCCGATGAAGCTGAAATAGCTTCGAAATTTTTTACAACAATTGGATGGGGATTGACTGATGATGGATATCAATCGAACGATTTGTTATTTGTCGACATGAAAACCATTTCCCTGGATGAATGTCAAGCAACTTTAGATGAAATTCTTTATAAATCATTTAAATTGAACGAAGGGATTATGTGTGTTGAGTCAACATCGCTGCATCCGCTTGGGGCAACGTGCAATGGCGACTCGGGAGGTCCATTAGTGGTCGAGGGCACAAATTTGTTAGTTGGCATCACAAGTTGGGGTCCCAATAATTGCACAAGAAAGCCACATCCGTACGGATTTACTCGCGTTGCCTTCTACTTGGACTGGATTTATGGCAAAATCGGCAAAAAATGATGAAAAAAGGGGACAAACCACACAACAAACAAACGTATTTCCTTCTAGAAATTCGATATCATCTCTTTTTTATGGATAAACATCGTCATCGTTGTCGTCGATGTAACAGCTGAAACAAACTATTTTATTTTTCTTACCTTTCCTCGTTGCTCTCGTGTTCCCTTGTACATTTTATATTATAATAAAATTGCTTTTTTGGCTGCTGCTGTCGATGTTGCCGAGTGGGTGAAGAGACACATGATTTTTGAATGTTTTAATTTGCATACGTTATTGGAGTCAGGAGGTGAAAGGACGTTGATCCGAGCGACTATTCTTTTTTTTTACGTCGTCGAAGCAAAAATCTCTGGCAAAAGGTAGGAATTTTTTACATGAAATGACACACCTTTTGTTGCCATACGACTGGCTGCCAAAAAAATGTTCAATATTATATAAAATAAAAATTCATGGGGTTTTGTGTGGGAATGTGTCTCTCGTTCGACCATCGTGCTTGCACAAGAATAAAAGTAAATTAAAAAAAATTTGCTTGTTCATCTCGATATTTGTGAGTGTTTGCCTGTTTCAGGCTTTGTTTGCGCTTTTTCGGGTTTATTAAAAAAAAGAATTTCATCATTTTTAAAGGATTTGTTTGAAAATGTTTTTTTTTTTGTAAGTTGCAGTTTAAATAATTTTTAGGTTATGAAAATTTTTTTCTCGTTATAAATATTGCATAAAATTTTAATTTCTGGTCTAGTTTTTTTTATATTTTTTTTATAAAAAACTTTTCATAAAATAATTAATAAAAAAAAATAAATAAAGAAATAACAAAAAAAAAAAATAATATTAAAATAAAAAAAAATAAAATAAAAAAAATTAAATTAAATTTTGAAAAAATAAACGTTTAAAAATCCATTCAAAAAACCTTCAGAATACAAAAAAATCCATTAAATTAATTATTTTTTTAATATACCACAGAAAATAGCATCAAATAACAACAAATTAATTCCCACTTCCATACCCGCAAGTTCAACAAATGATCAACTTTTGTCGTAATTCACAAAAGGAAGATTGAATTTTAGTTACTTCACTTTGATACCAATCAAAAGACAAGCTTTAGGCCAAAATTAAAGGACTTTTCCTCAACGCTCCTTCTAGGTACAAACAGGAACAAACAAATTTTGCGATTTTCTCCGTCAGATAAGAAAAGGTAAGCATGTCGTTATTTTAAGCCAGAAGGTCTCCTTATTTGTGATGTTTGTTAAAGTTTTTCCTTTTCACACAAAATTTCTTCAACAAATCCCATTTTGTCGAATTTTCTGTTGAAAAAAATTTCTTCAAAAGACTTTTTGGTCATAATCTTATTTTTAAAGTTAATTGAAAATCTTGTCTAGTTTCTAGTTTGGTTTCAAATTTTCAGTGTAAAAGAGAGAGAGAAAGAGACTTTGTTTGTCGTTTTGTGGTTTTATGTTTATTTGTGTAATTATTTTGCTGGTCGTCGTACTGAAAAAAGGGGAAAATGGAAACAAAAATATATTAAAATTATTATGATGATGAAAGCAAGCAAAAAACTTGATGCCCAAAGGCATTGTGTGCTTTGTATAATTGTAAAAACCCTTTTTTTCGGAGCCTGTTTTGCATTCTGGGTATGTGGCGAAAGTAACAAATGTTATGAAAACCATTCTGTTCCAATGAACACAAAAGCTCAACGGAGAAAGTTTGTTTGCTTTTAAATGTTTGATGGAGTGTGGATTCGAGTGTTTTGATTCAATTAAGGATTTTGAACTTTTCTCATCTGTGCTTGCAAGGCACATGACTGAGGATAATTATAACACTCGAGAAAAATCTAAACTAAAATTTTAGTTTAATTTATTAAGTTTTTGTTTATTCAGTCCCATGTGCTGCGTTACGAGTTACAAGCATCTGTTGCTCGACGAACGACGACATAACTATTATGACATGACCCTTAATTATCCCTTTAACTCGATAAATCCTTACACATTATCGTTTCCCTTTGTCATGTCAACTGGATAAAATGGCTCGTCCACTCATTTTCTTGTCACTTGTTGGACAAATAAATATAAATAAGTTTTGACACTGATGCGATGCTCCCCCTCTCACTGCTCCAGACACTGAAAGACAAAGAAAAAAGAAGTAGAAAAAAAACGCAAAGGACAAAGTGTCTTGAATCTCCATTAAAATTTATTGACCTAAGGAGAGCCATAGATTATCACCATTTTTGCATGGAGCAATAACAATATAATGCATGGCTCTCAGCTTGGAAAGTTGTTTGTTTGTGCATGTGTAAGGACCGACATTATGATTATTATTTTATACATTTATTTTGTGTGTTTGTATTAGAAAGGACCTTTTTCATGAGATATTTTGTAGCTAGGCTTATCTTCGTACATGCAAGGAGAGCAAGGAGGAAAAGATACCAGTCATAATTTCATGTGCTTATGATAGACAGTCGTAATGGATTTTTCGGTGCCAAGTAATGAAAAAGAGGGTCCAACGTTACATTGGTGGAGAAACGAGGAAATGACTAGGAAGGGGAGAGAAAAGGTGAGATTTCATTAAAAGAAAAAATTGAAGGGTTAGTAGAATAAATCACACATATGCAGTTTTTCTACAAACTAAGAGAACGTGATTTAATTTTTTTTAGATTTTGTTTTTTAGACGTTAACGTTGCTAAACTGTTCTTAAATAAAACCAATTAAAGCAACCATAAAGTATAATGCGTTCAATAAAATATAGAAGAAAAACGGCATTCAGATTCTGACAACCAAGCTGAAAGGCGTGTTTAGAAGTTAAAGAAAATCTCAGTTACGACGAAGACTTTCCTTTCAAATACTTTAACTCATACATACATTTTAGTGGCCAACAGGTTCGAAAAAAGCTTTGTATTCAAAAAATTTTGCTCATACATACACTGTTTGACATACCTGCTAACCAAACTAAAAATGCATATAATGCATTTTTCGAAAAACTTTCAAAAGTCTTTTTCGTCTGACAAGTTTCGAAACCAATTTTATGGAAAATCCACTTTAAAAATCGTGAATAAAACAGTTTATGATTAAGTTTTCAGTTCACCTGAATTTTATAATGAATTGTGCAATGTTTCTATTATCTATCTTCATATCCGCTTGATTAATGCTTATCTTTAGCGCCAAACTGTTTTACACATTGTCTAAGAATTTTGCATCAAGTCATGAGTTTACATTTATTTGCTATGAGTCAAATGTGTGCCCATAAATACTTATTGAAATTTCGAAACAAAAATTAATTTTTGATCTCTTTTTGATAAAACTACGCTTCGATACTCACCCCTTCTCCCCTAACATTGTCCCGTCTTGCACAAACTCTCATGTAAACTGCTCCGTAACTACATAAAAGGGGATCAAATACTCATTTGATTGGGATTTCAGTTAATATTCCTTTGTTTATGTACCGGAGATTTTCCGCACATTTTCTGACAACAAACACGAAGATGTCGTCGCCAAAAACACATGAAAAGGACACGAAAAGACACAGATTTGCCCGTTCATCTTCCGTGTCGCCGTACTTGAGACAGTCATAAAACATGAAAATTAATTTGGTGCGATCCCTTTATAGAGTATTTCTGTCCCGAGTTTGTTTCGGAAATGGGACAAAAAAAAAGATGATGAAGTGTTCGGCAAAAAGGGATGCAAAAATTGATTTTGTTTGTTTTGTAATTTATATCGGTGATTCTTGAGAGGAGAAGAGACCTGAAACAATAAATTAATTAAATTCGAAGACATTTCGAGAGATCGTTCATCTTACAATAATAAATAAATGGCAAGTAAAGCAAAAAAAAGCAATTACCCAGAAAAATAATTAAACACGTCATTTTGCTGGGGCCTTCCCATCGTATCTGTTGCAGCACATATCGTGTCAATTTTTCAAGCATAAATTACGTTTTTGAAGTCGTGCGTTAGCAATCATCACCTCTTTTTATGTTTTTCTCTTCGTCTCTCCTTTGACCTTCCCATTTAATGTTTGCTTTGCCTTGCGAGTTGGTCTGTTAAAGAAATGATAAATCATTCGATTAATAAAAAAAAAATAAAAATAAATAAATAAATTTTTTAAATAAACAAATAATAATAACGATAAAGTGCATGTAATTTTTTTTATGAGAAATGATGTTCGCGCTGCATTCGCGAGAATCGTGAGGAGTATCGCCCCTTCTCCATTTCAGCGAACGTGAAGTTATTTCTCACATTTTTTTTAATTTTACAGCAAATTCAGATGAATTTCAAATGAAAAACTTTTATGCAGCACAAAATTTGTCCGAGTTTTCATTTTGTATCCGGAGGCCAATCAAGGGAAAATCTGTTTCTCTAATTCTTACCATCAACTTTTGAATTGTTTTTGCTATATGTACGAGACGACGCAAAACCACAAATTCACAGAGAATTAAAAAGCGTTCGTTGTAAAAACAAAAGGTAAAAGCAAAACTTTTTCATATAATTTAATTTAATTTTCCTTTTGCCGATTCGCTTTCTAATCTCTTCTTACTTACAAGCCATAAGACGAAGAACTTTTCAAAAGTAAGAGAGATAAAAGATAAAACTTCTACGGGCACACAAACATTAGAAAGTGGTTTACCGATTTCTGGAAACAGAAAAAAGAAAAAAACTTTTTGCAGAAAATTTGTAAAGAAACTTGTCAAAAGTGGAATTCAAATGTCGTGACCGTTAAGCAGTCGATTGCACGTCAAGTCTCATCGTCGTCGACGCTACGTGAGTTCGGTGAGTAAAAATTTGCTTTTACCTTATTTCTGCATTAAATTTTATTGAATTAAGTTCATATTTTATTCATATTCAGTTGAATTTCATTTCTGACAGTGTGCTACATTGTGTCTGTCGCAATTTTTTTTGCTCGTTCTGGCGTTTTTGCGTGTCGAGCGTGCGTCACTGACTGATGCATTTCATTTTAATTTTTTAGTTACTTTTAGCGTGGCAGGAGTGCAATACCCGGAATGCGACAATGAGCAAGAGAGAGCATCGTTCGTCACATCTCTGGATTGTCGTCGTACGTTTTTTGACTAGATGTATGAACCGAAAAAAAAAATATTCAAGTCGCATAAAAAATTTATAATCCACTGTCTGATGTGACAATCAACTGACAATGTAGATATTTTTCATCATCATTCACATCAGCAACAGTAGCTGGCTGGCTGGCATGGCAGACAAAAATGTATGTATATGTGGCGGAGAGTGATGTTGGCCATATTGGTTTGGACGATGACGAGAAGGGATGAATAATGGCTACATGTAGTTAAGGTTTTTAAATTTTTGTTGGATTTTTGAGCGAAAATTCCTCTTTTCACATTTTTTTTTTCGTAGAAATTTTCCAATTTTTATTAATTTTAAATGCCTTCTCATCGTTCGTTTCAGGTACGAGGGAAATTTGAGACGCAAATGAATGACATAAAAGTAGCAAATTATTATTATCATATTTTTCCTGCAATACAAAACGAATGGAAGGAGGATGAGGAGGCATATAAGGTAAAATAAAAGCCTATTCATTTTAATTATTCATACGACATTAATACATTCACTCACATCGCACACAATTCATCATTTTTCAAACAACAGTAAAAAAAATAAATAAAAATAATAAAAAGGAAAACACATGAAAAAGGTAGGCACTTTTTCGCAGAATTTCAATCTGTACAAATGAAAATATGGAAGTTTACAATTTTATCGAGGATTTTTGCAGGAAGTTGGGTAACTGTGTTTGGGATAACATTATCCGAATAAAAACGTACATTAAATATTCAGAAAAATGGAAAATATGATCGTAATAATCATATAAAAAAGGTAAAAATATAAAGGTAGGACAATGCTTCGTACATTATTTTTGAAAACCTGAGTAAAGTAGCTATAAAGCAGTTAATGTTTGCATTACCGTGATATGGGGTGACATTAATTTATTTTTATTTTTTCAGATTTTTCTATTTAAACCCACACAGCTATTAAAAAAATTTAAGAACATGTTTTGAGCGAATTAAGAAATTTTTGGAAAAGTACTTTTTGTAAGTTTTGGTTTGAGTTTTTCAAGAGCGTTGAAGAATGAAGGAGAGAATTACGAATTACGAATTACATATAAAGCAAAACACAACTCATATCAATACATGCTAAAAAAACTGATGAATTACTAATTCATAATACAATACTCAACAGTGAACAACCTTCTGAGAACGATGCTTAACAATCCGTGGCTTAAATCAACAGTCCTCATTCATGAAGAACCCAGCATCCAATGAGCGTTTTGCCAACAGAGCACGGGAACACAAACGTTAAGAAGTCTCGCAACTCTTTACTTAATCCTCGTCTTTCGGTTTTTTTCAAAATAGCTCTCCCAAAAAATATTAGCAATAGTTTATGCAAAACAAAAAAAGTGACAAAAAATCATAATCTGTCCAAATACTTGACACTCAGTAAAAAAGAACACAGTTTTACCTTTTATGAAAGAGGAAGTCGAAGAAAACGATACTGAAGCAAACGAAATGTCGATAAAACAAAACAAATTCATGAAAAATATTCATGACTGATGATTGTTTAGTAATGATGAATTTTTAGATAATAATCAAACTAAACTTTTTGATAATTGAGCTCATATATTTTGAAAAGATTTTTTACTTGTAATTCCAACATAGATGAGAAAAAAATGTTAAACGTGCAAAATTTAAGTTCAGTCACCCCAATCAATGGTAATTTCCTATTCATCATGCACGCAAAATAAATTTCATACATCACATAACGAACAATTTCAAAATAAAGAGTTACTTTTTATCCGCACTTACACAAATAATAACAAATACACGACAACACGTCGTACCTGACAGCAAAAGCACAGAGAAAGAGAGAGAGACGACACAACGAACATTTCATGATTAAAGGCAAAAAGTTGTTGTTTTTTTTGTGCCATGTATAAAAACATTGGAATATAAAAGGAAAAAGTTGAAAATTTTATATGTCAACACCATTAAAAGGCTAATAAGTACAAATAAGAGTTGCACGTGTCACAAAAGTGGCAGCTTTTGTACGTTTCCAATTCAATTTTTCCTCATTATTTAACGAAACACTACTTGAAATCAATCTGTGTTGTTGAGTTTTTCCTGTGAAGAATCATCATAGAACGTCACGAACTAAATACAGTAAAAACGCAAAACAAAAAACCGACCGTAATCCACTTTTGATTACATTATTTTTTTCATTACACGCGGATTCAAGTTCATTTCCAGCGAATTTTCTTTTATTATCTTGTAGGATTTTACTTTTTTTTCATTACCTGGCTGGCATGCAGCACGAAATGTGCTTAAATTAGTTAACGCATTAGTACTTGGATAAATATTTAGAGTGAAAGTTGAGGAGAATGAACAAAAGTTTTTTTTTACGACGAAAAGGAAGAAAAGATGAAGACGAACAATGATCAAATTAATATTTATTAAAAAAAAATAGCAGCAGAGCAGGATTCAAGTGGAAAGATGAGCTTCTCGTGCCCGCCTGTAATTTCACTCACTCATTATTTATGTAAGGACCGTCTATCCATGCGCACGATATCCAGACAGGTAGGTGCCAAATAAAGTCGAAAATCTTTTTTGATGATTATAAATTAGGATTCATTAATAAATGTAACAACACTCCGTTCCTCGATGCTGTTTGCGCTTATAAAATTTTATGGGAGAGGGAGTAAAAATTTACATTAAAATAAATTAAGAAACATTCCAAACATATAAACATAAAAGCATTGTGACAGATAATAATGAGCTCTAATCCTGACATGATGATGTCTTGTTCGTCGTTATTTTGATCCGCTTCGTCATCATTTGGAATAAATTAGCAAAATAATAATTTTATTTTAAATCACGTGGAATGAGAAATGTCTCGTCTTACGTAAAATATTCACAAGAAAAATCCATTTCATGATAATTTTTCTAAATTTAACAGCGAAAAAGTTTTTATTTCATTTCGTGATTTTAATCTTCATTATTTTAATATTAATTTATGACACACTAAAAACTTTAACAACTCTCTTCCTACTTTTTTCTACTAAAATAATTCACTTGATGCAAACATGTGGCAAGTGACATGAAGAATCTTGACTTGTTGCATCATTCACAATTTTTTTTCTTGGTGTGTCTCACTATTTTAAATTTTACAGCGAAATGATACTTTAATGTGTTTTCAATGTAAAATTATCATGTTCCCTTTTTGTCTAGGCAAGTTACATTTAAATGCTTGTTTGTCACATATTGTGCCACAGAGACATTCATCTAGTCAAAACAAATCAAAATTAAACGATTTCATGTTCACATTTTTTTTTTGCTTGTTTTTTGTTTGTGTTTTTGTGTGAAAGTTCATAAAAATTATTGAAAGGGAACATCTGGCGCGATGTTTTGTGGTAATTTTTTAGTTTTTCTCGGAAATAGTTGAATAAGTGTTTAACTGAGGTGTATTTGGTTACACTTTTTTTAATGATTTCTTTGATTGACTGAGACGTTATTGAGTTGTAATGAAGACAAATTACTTGAATTTGGTAGAGATTTTTTTGTAGATTTTTAAAATCTTTGTTGGAGGTTTATCCAATTTTTTTTTTATGTAAATAAATAAAACATTTACATAAAAAGTTAAAATAAATTATTTTTTTAAATTTTAAAATTTAATTAATAAAAATTATTTTTAAATTCTTAAAAAAAAATTAATTTAAAATATATTTTATTAATTAAATTTATTAATTTTTGAAAAAAAAATATATTTTTTGAAATTGAAACAAAAATTAAAAAAATTCAGTAAAACAATTAATTCTGCCGCTTCAATAAATTTAGAAAAAATATTTTTATTAAATTAAATTTATTTAATTTTATTAAATTATTTTAAAATTTAAAAAATTAATTTAAAATTAAAATAAATAATTTTAAATTAAAAAAATTTTTAAATTATTTTTAAGTTTTTTCTTTTAAAAATAAATTTTAAAAAACTTTTAAATACCTACATAAAAATATTTTTAAATAAAAATATGAAATAAATTTTTATTTTTAAACTAATTAATTTTTATTTAATTTATTCAAATAAATTATTTATAAATTTTTTTTGGGCCAAAAAAAAAGTTTTTTTTAACTTGAAAATTAAAAAAAAATATTTTAACTAAATTTATGAGGCAGTCAATAATCCGCATTTGTTCAGTAGTCAACAACTTGATGAAAGCGCAATAATCCGCGCGCATAAAAACAAACAAAGTTGTTATATTTTCTGAAAGAGCAACGTAAATATTGCTCATTTTTCGACTCACTGCTCGACATATTGCACAAAAAACGCACATAAATTTCATTTGAACATATAGTATTGACTCCGTGACTTTGAAAAACAAAACGGATGAACATGATGAATTGAAATGCATTTTCTCATCTCGCATTTCGCTACGACGAGCAACCAGCAACGTCAACGTCGACGATGAATTGATGAAGAGCATCAACAACAATATAAATGATGTGGTATTATCCGAGCATTTATTTACGGGATGAGAAACATTTTCAATTCAATGCAACGTTAAATGTTTGCACTTCAGATAAGAATCATTCAAACAATTTGTTTATCTCTCAATATAATATTATAATGTAGACGAGTCACTCAGTCAGTCAAGGCGCAACCAAAATAATGCTAAATAATATAATAAATAATACATTTTGCGAGAAAATACAACGACAAAATGAATATTTAACTGGATCGAGGGTCCTCTTCAGTGCAACTTGAGTGCGAATGATGCGGAAAATGCAACTATTAAATATTTAAAGTAGTAAATCGACATTTATATTTCAAGTGATGGCACTTCTCTCGTCATTTATTGACGGAAGAAACTCCTTTTTTGCATTAAAATCGCGCATTTCGAGCAATTTACGGTGCGAAACTCGTCAATTAGGATAATTTTGGTCGACTAATGGCAGGAAATATTTTTAAATGCATTTTCTAAAAATAAATTTTAATTGTTTTAACGAACAAAAACAACAAATTTGCAGCTAAAATGCGGTTTCCGATAATTCTTGCTAATTATTATTATTAGGCATGCAGGTTTGTGTTAAAAAATTAAATTATTTTTTTTGTATTTTTTGCGTGTCTGCCTCTAAAACTAATAATATGACGCAATTAAATTGTTGCTAATGGGAAATCTGATGACTGTTAGTGGTAACGATGGCGTAGACTGATTTAATTTAGATTTTTTTTTCATGTTTTTTGATCAATAAAAAATTTTATATGAAATGTGCGACCTAAAAAAATAAAAAAAAAATTATTAAAACCTTCGAATTTTTTTAGTTAAAATAAACCAACCTTTTTTGACATATCTAAATTTTACAATGCCAGAATTCAATTTTTTTTTCTAAAAGTGCAACTAACAGAATTTTCTATTAAAATGTAACTAATTGTGATGGATGATACTAACATTCAATCAATTTTCTATTTTTAGCTCTACATCGACGTGAATTGCACCGAAATGCTTGTTACTGCAATTTATTGATCAACAGGCAGATTTTGTAAACTAAATTGGTTGTCTGTGAAAAAAAATTTAAAAAAAAAGTAAAATTTTATTAAAAAAATAAGAAAAAATATCAAACCATGGTAAATCTCTCCAATCCCGAAAATCCAAAAGGACCAACTCTCAAAGTTTTTTGCTTGTGACCCAACATCAAAATGTTGACCAAGTCCTTACGATCGCCCGGCTTCAGCAAATACCACTGTGACGTGTAAAGCGATTGACTGACATTCTCGAAACTCATCTTCAACAAGTCACAAACGTACGAAACGAAAAAATACACACTCGAAAGTGTCAATAGCAACGGAGCAAAAAGCATCGCTCGCAACGGTGCCATCAGCAAAAGCATGTAAAACGAGCAAAAAGAGAGCACAAAATAATATTCCCAAAAGAGAACATTCGGACTGAACATCGTGCTGACCTTGTCCATGAGACTACGAAGAAAAGACAAAATTTATCAAAAAAAATTCGAGAAAATTTGAGTTTTCTTACCAAATTATGTTGGAATGGTATTTCACGATCATTTGACGTAATTCCTCGTGATGACTCGTAATTTTCTGATTTAAATGCGGTTCTTCGGTAATTTTTTCAAGAGTTTCAAATGATAAATTTCCATTTTTCTGAGATGCGGAAATACTTTTTTCAGCTCCGACCTCCGCGCAAAGTCTCGAAATAATCCGCAGTTCGGTCAAAAAATTGATGACGATGACGAAAAAGATGAAAACAATTGTGTACGAGACGAGACTCCAATAACAAAGTCCAATAGCTTGAATGAAAAAATTAACGAAAAAATTGGTTTGAGGGTCGGGTACGAAATGAACGTCAATCGGATAGGCAAGTTGTATTTTTGGCTTCAGTAGATCCAGAAATGGTGATGCTGCGACGACTAATTGCGCGGTTAAAAAATATCTGAAAAAAAAATTATTAATTTAAAAAAAATTAAATAATAAAATAAAAATAAATAAAAAAAATAATAAAATTAAAAAAAATTAAGGCCGCTCCAAATGAAAATCAAAAATAAAGTCCGATGCCCCATTTAAAAAGTCAAAAATCCAATGGGGCAAAATAAAAAAAAGTTAAAAATTTCATCAAAAAAATAATTTTCAAGAAAAAAAAATTTATAAAAATTTTTCAAATTTTAATTTTTGTATTAAAAATCAATAAAAAAATTTTTTTTTCAAACAGTTAAAAATTTTTAATTTAAAATGATCTAAAATCAATTTTTAAATTGAAAATTTCAAAGAAGATTATTAAAAAACAACAAAAATGTTGATCAACGATCAAAAATTTTGTCATTTTGTATGAAAATAAGAATTTCAATTTTTTTTTATTTTGCCCCCCCCCCCATTTTATTTTCAAAAAATTTGGACTTTATTTTTGATTTTCATTTGGAGCGGCCTAAAATAAAAAAAAATAATTAAAAAAAAAAAATAAAAAAATTCAAAATAAAAATTAAAAAAAAATCCTTACCTGCAAAATTTTTTCAACAACTTAAACCCTTTTTCATATTCTTGTTTTGCGTATTTTTCAGCTAAAATTTCCTTTCGAACCACATGCAACTTTTGAATTTCAACAAAAACTTCAGCAATATCTTCCTTATCATTCCAAAAGAGAACCAACTGAATCGAGACAACGCCAAATGCAAAAATTCCGGCTACCGTGATGATTTTATCACCAATATCCATGTTGGTCCATCCAATCATACTTCCATAGGTCAACGAGAACAGAACAGTTCCAAAAATTGTTGAAGTAATTAAACGAAGAATTTTATACGGAAAATGCTCAATTTTGATAAAAATATCAAAACCGGTAATAAGTACGGGAAATCTCACAAATTTTATTACTTTTTCCATGATGGTTGACTTTCAAATGTCACCTTTAATGAGAAAAAACCAACATTTATAAGAAAAAAAATTATGAGAAAAATTCACATCGCATTTTCGTGGAAAATTTTTTAACTCTTTCACGGAGAGGAGGATATAATTCCTTAAAAAAATTGAAATGACATCATTTTTTATTAAAAAGTAGGTAAATTAACAATTTTTTCTGTTAATTACAAGTTTTATTTTTTTCCTGAAACTATGTAGGTACCTATTTCTTAGAATTTACTTATTTAACCCTTTGATGATTTTTGTACTAAAATTCCTTCATGTTAGGATTTTAAAATATTTTCTAGTAAGTTTTATAAAATTTTTTAAATAATTCAATTTTTTCTTATAATCTTTGTTATTTTTAGGTGAATTTCTTCAAAAAGCTCAAAATTTTTTGTCTAAAGTTCATTTAATTTCGCAAAGAATCGCAATTACGGGTTAAGTGACCTTAAAATGTGACATGAAAAGTCCTCGTACCCATGCTGTTAGTTCCCGATATTAAATTTATAATGAAATAATTATACAGAAGTAGCATAAAAACACCTTATCTGCCTCTTTCCACTCCTGCAAGACGTCCCACACACATCAAGCCGAGGCCAAATCACAATCAACACACCACAAATCATAGTTTGTTGAGCAAACAAACAAAAAATAAAAGGTAATCTTCCTGTCGCGACACTCCACGTCATATTCCGTCTTATCGCCATCCTCCGAACGACACACAGACGAAAACTTTCTGCAAGGCAAACATGTGAGAAAGTCATTATTTTGCATTTTCCATTGTTTTCGGAGAGACTCGGAGTTATTGTTGATGACGAAAATAAAAAAAAAAGTTTTTTTTTCATGGAGAAGACAACAGGCAGAGATAAGGCACATCATCGCCGCATAAAATAATGAGAACAGACAATGGATGTGTATTTTTAAGACGAAAACGGGTAAACATTTGTGTCTGACGTGTGTTGTTGTCGTCGTGAATTTGATGACAATAGTGAAAAATTTTGCCGATAAACAAAGGATGATCCGCAGACGACACTAGATAAGCATGAATTGAACTTGAAATCGTTTTTCTTGCAGATAAATCAAAATTTATTTCTCTCTAATGACGACATCCGAGTTGTCCTTGATCCAATCGAGATAGGAAGTGAGTCGCGTGTACACCGCAGGCCATCCCCAATTGCATCCCATGCTGAATTGATAAGCAAAAATGCCGATTTGTGTTGGATAATTGTCTTCATCGATGACGTACAATGCGCCTCCTTCGTCGCCAGTGCAGGGCGTTCCGTTGCCCGATTCTGTGCAAACATTCGAGTCCGTGATGTAAGCTGGATACTTCTTCAAGCAACCAAAATTCGTCATAACGGTTTCATTTACGGCATGTAACTTCTCAACAGGTACCGAAGCCTTTCCCTTGCCTCCCTTACCCCATCCAAAAGCTGTCGCAGTCATTCCGGAGAACTTTTCCTTCTTCTGAGCTTTCGACGGTAAACGAGCAAGTCCAACGACGTCAGATAAATTGGCTGAAACGCTCAACTGAAGCAAAGCAATGTCATTTTTCTCACCACTGGCATCAAAAAATGGATGAATTATGATATTACTGACGGAGATTGTTTGATTGGCACGATTTACGTCACTTGCACCCAAGAGAACGGAAGCTGATGGTATGCTAAAAGTCAAAAATTTTATTAAAATCTTAATTTTTTATGAAATTTCATTGAATTTAACTCACTTTGTCACACATTTCGCAGATGTCAAGACATAATTCCGTGATACGAGGGATCCGCCACACCATCCGGGGTTCTGAGGACGATGGATCATGATACCAGCGGCAAAGGGAATGTCTTTGGGACCCATTGCTTGTCCATCCATGATGTACGGAACGATTTTAGCATCTGCAAAAGCAGCTAGAACAAGCAAAATTACGATTTTTGGTAAGTATTTCATGATTTTTGGTTTATTTGACTCTCGTGTTGAACCGAAAAACGAAAAGAAACGCAATAAAAATCAGTGCGGAGGCTTTTAAAGGTTCGATAAGGCATGAGATAAGATGATAAATGATAGAAATCGGACCAGAAATACGGAAAACCCGCCTTCAAGCTTATCTGTAGTGATAAAACTCATCAATTTTTGAGCAAATCCGGTTTGTATTTGGGGATGTCGATGTTTCGAGAAATTTTTTCAAAGGTGGTTTGAAAAGTTTTGTTTTGCACTCACACGCTTTGTAGATTATCTTCTATTATCGCATCATGATTTTTTAATTTCTTATCAAAATCCATTCAATCAAATCCTATTTATAAATGAAAACAATCAAATTTGGGTTTCAGTTGAAATTTTTCGTTCGTGACTTTAGCAAAAAATGAAAAATTTGCTAATTTTTGTCATTTTCGGGCTAATTTGTTCCGTTTCTGCGGTATTTTCTCCTTATATCATCGATGGAGAAGGTGTTGGACCAACGGATATTCCTTTTGCAGTAGGAATTATGCTGCATCGACCTCAGAATCCTGGATTTTGCGGAGGAACTTTGGTCTCTCGTAATTATGTGTTGACTGCTGCTTCATGTTTGGTCAAGTAATGTCCTTCAAAATTGTTTAAAAATAAAAATTTAATATTTTTTTCATTTTTTTAGTGTTCCTCGTGCCTCAGTATTGCTCGGCGCAAGTAACATCAATAACGCAAGTGATATAATTGACGCTGCTGAGTTAATTCCTCATCCATTGTACGATTCCGGTGCCGATCGCAACGACATTGGCTTGATTAAACTCGTTCGTCCGGCAGATTTGTCGGATTTTGTGAAAGTTATCGATCTGCCGAAATGGTCACAACGCAAAAAGAGCTTCAGTGATGTTCCGGTTACGACTTTCGGATGGGGATCTCGGGGAAAACGCGGTGAAAAAGTTCCTGTTGAAACATTGCATGCTGTTAAGGAGACTGTCATCAAAAATTTGAGCTGCAAAACGAAATATCCCGCTTACATTACGAGCAGCAACATTTGCACGGGAAGTTCGGGAACACCATGTACCGGAGATGAAGGAGGCGCAATGTACATGATTGACGAAGGCAAACCAGTAGCGATTGGCGTTTTTAGTTATCAATTTTCCATGGGATGTACATGGGGATGGCCTCCAGTTTATGCGAGAATTACGTCGTATTTGGAGTGGATTCAAAGTAATTCGGATGTTGTTATCAGAGATTAAGAAAAAGTTAAGGGATGACTTAAGCTTAAAAATTAAGTCATATTAAGTCAAATAAAACCAAAAACAATTTTTTTTAATTTAGAAAAAATAATTTAAAAAATTAAAATTTAAACCAGAAAGTTGTTAAAAAGACAAAATTTTATTGACTTATTTTTAAACTTAAGCTTAAGTCGAGATTTTTTCTATTTTTGCTCAGGTTTAAGTCTCAATTTTTTTTTAATTTAAATTTAAGTCAAAAATTTTTTTTACTTTTTTTTTCGAAATAAAAACTAAAATCATTTATTTCGTACAAGGAGAGCTGCATGACTTAAACTTAAGATATAATTAAATGTGACTTAAGCGTTAACTTAAGCTTAAGTCAAGAGAATATTTTGACTTTATAGGTTCTTGACTTAAACTTAAGCTCAATTAGAGGTTGGATTTGGTTTTTTTTTTTAATTAAATATCGGAAAAAATTAAAATTTTTACAAAATTATGTCAATTAATTTCATTTAAGTCATACTTAAGTTTAATTTAAAATATTTGAATTTTAATTTAAGTTTTAATTTAAGTTTTGCATTCCTTTATTTTTTTTTAAATTTAAATCTACTGAAAATAAATTTAACGACATTGCACAATTTTAATGAAATTTTTTTCCTGAAAAGCGGAAGAAAAAAAATTCAAGCTACTGTTTGCCCTGATTAACGTTACCTCTCATAAATCTCATGAAAAAAATGCTAATAAATAAATAATGAAGCACAAAAGTCGGTCTTCGATGTACTTCCATAAAAAATTGATAAATAAAGGTAATGCAGATAATAAATCAATCATTTCTCTGAAACGAAAAAAAAACAGCAGCAGCAATCTTTTTCCACGATAAAAGGGAACGAAACAAAAAAATATGATCCAACAATAATTATTTATTGATAGAAAAAGTTTATTTTTTTTCCTCTGGATTATTCGCGTGCGTTCGTTGAAAATATTTTATAATACTTTACCGACTTTTTTCAACTTTATCTTTTATTTTGATTAACAACCTTTCGATAAACTCTCAACATTCGGATACAAATCTTCCCTGAATGCGCGCAAAAAATGTCAGTCGTTTAACAACAAATATCTCGACTCGACTCGAGACGAACGAGAAAAAAAATCGGAGGGGATGAGGTTAAAAGCTGATTTATTTGTTTGCGGTGAAACTCATCAATTTATAATCTTTTAGAATATTGAATACGTCGGTGAACACTTGCTTTTGCCGGATTTGTAAAGTAGCAAAGGAGAGACGAGATAGTGCGAGTGCATTAAAAAAATAAAAACCAAAAGGGAATCCGAGTCCCAGGACACACCAAAAAAATAATACAAATCACCCAAAATCGATCAACAAACCAAAAATTGTATAATAAACAAGAGGGGGAGTGTTCCTGCATGTGAACAAAGATGAAGCGAAGACGATGATGATGAAGAAAAATATGAACAAGCGTTAAAGTAATGATACATTTACTTAAGTTTATGAAGAGGGCCATAATGGGACATTTATTCAAGGAAATTTCAATGCCATTTTTTATGCGATAAGAAAAATTGGCGACGATTCAGAGGTGCGGTGAACACGATTCGTCAATGATTTGACTGACGGGAGACGAATTTTTTGCTTTTCTTTAATTTTTTTTCAAGAGACTTTGATTTTACTTTATTTTTTTTATATTTTGTAGTATATGATTAAAATATTTTAATTCTTAAGAAAATTTGTTTAATAAACTTTGAAACTAAAATTTAATGAGCAATTATTTTTTTTACTTAACATTTATTTTTTTTATATTTTTAGGTATATTTTTTTTTTTAATTTTTTTTAATTTAAAAAAATATTCATTTTTAAAAATGTATTTATTTATTTTTTAAAAGATTATTTAAGTATTTTTTTGTAGTTTTTCAATTCTTATAAGTTATCAGCAAAAATTTATTTATTTTTTTTTGTAAATTAGTTTGAATAGGTATTTAAAATTTGAAGCTAGAAATAAATTTTATTTATTACGATCACTCTAGTAAATTTCCATGCAGTTTATTGTCATATTTTTATTCAACTTGCATTAATTGTAAATACTACATACGCGCCATTAACACACTAATGTCCTAATTATAATTATCATTTTTTTTTTAAATATAAAAGCCCAAGCTTCGTCGTCGAAGCCAACAGTTGAAAAATGAATTCTTTAGTAATTGTACTTTCTTGCTTAATAATTGCAACATTTATTGTCAGAACTCCGGGACAAGGAATGTCTGGAATGCCAAATATTCCTGATATGATGAAATGTGCAGAAGACAAAATGTCTCAAGGAGGAGCTGGAATGCAAGATTGTATGAATCAAAATAAACCATCGCAACGCGCGCCAGCAAGAAAACAACAAATAACAGGAGTTTGTGCTGTTTAAAGTTAAAAGTCGAAAATAAAAATAAAATTTAATTTTCTTTTCTGAATATACGACTTTATTTTTAAATTTGCTGTTTAAAAAAATGTTTTAAATTTCAAGTGCATTCAATTCAATGATATCGATGCAAATTATAAGCGTGACTTTAAAAAAATCACATAATGAATAACAAAATGCTTGCTTATGATAAAAAAATTTTTTTTCAATACTTATTTTAATTTATTTGCAATTTTCAATTGAAATTTGATCCATTTCCATAAATTAGTTCAACAAAAGAAAAAAAGTGACATTCCAGAAAAAATTAAAAATTCACTATAAAAGCCTCATAGAATAAAGTCAAAGTTTACAGTTCAATCATGAATTCTTTGTTAATTGTACTTTCATGCATTTTATTAGCAACTCAAGTGCTTTCAAAGCCTTGCGCAGCTGAAAGAAATGGTCAAAAAAATCAAGATGACATGACTTTGATAATGCACGACATGATGCATTGTTTAGCTGACAAAATGTCTAACGGAGGTCAGGGCATGGAAGAATGCTATCAAAATGGTCAAGGCGGCGGAAATGGAGGAAGCGGATCTCAATCTGGATCAGGATCGGGATTTGGATCTGGGATCGGAAGTGGATCTGGATCAGGAAGTGGTTAAAAAAATTTTTATTGAAAAAATTAAAAATTAAAATTTTTCGAAAAAAAGTTTCCTCAAAGCTCAAATTTAGATATAATATAAAGAATATTTTAATTAAAAATTGTGTTTTGATGATTTTTATAAATTTTACTTAATTTTGTGGTTTCACAAATAAAAAAAAAATCAAACCACTTGCTGTTTTTAAAAATTAATTTTTTTATATTTTTGACTCTTTTTCGAAAAAATAAATCGAAATAAAATTGGTAAAAAAATTAAAAATAAAATTTTAAAAGTTAAATTTTAACTTTATTTAAAAAAATTCAAAAAAAGTCTTAAATAATTTTTTGGTTAAAAATTTAAATATTTAAAACGAAAATTTTTAAATTTTTTTTATTTTTAGCTTTAATTTTTTTATTTTTTTTCATGAAAACCCATTTTCAATTCGTCAAATTTGATGAAAAACGATATTTTTGGCAACACAGCCATTAATGGATACAAAAATAAAAGAATAAAAAATTCAAAATTTGTTTCGAATTTTTATATAAAAATTTTGTGAGGTAAATTCAAACCACTTGCTGTTTTTAATTAATTTTTTTTTATTTTTCACTTTTTTCATGGTACTCAAAAAAACATTTTAAATAAATTTGGTTTAAAAATAAAATTTCACTGTTCCAAAATTTTCTTTTCATCATTAACCGGATTTTGTTTCGCGTAGGCAAAAAATTTAAAATTTTTTTAAATTTTTCAAGATCGAGCTTTTTTATAATTTTTTTTTCCCATGAAAATTTTCAGACAAAAAATAATGTTTTTCCCCTGAATTTTAAAACGATATGTTCAAGACAGCCTTGAGTTTCCGGAACAATTTTGAAGCTTTTACAATGAAAATAAAATTTGCAAATTCATTTTCTATGTACTCAAAACGAATTTCAAGTCAAATTTTAAAAAAAGAACTTTTTCTCCAAAATCAATTTTTTCTCCTTGATGATTTTTTGAGCTTCGAATAATTTCAATCAAATTTTAATTATGTTAAATGGCTCAGAAACAAAACTGGAACACTTTTGAAATTTTAGATACCAAATTATGAAACGAGGTCAAAATGTTCATAAAAAACGGTAAAACATTCACTTTACAAGACTCCTCTGAACATTTCTAAAAATGAGTTTTTGTTTTTAGCCGATTTTCAAACATGTTGGTCCGTAACATAATTAATTAAATTAATTAATTATTAATAAAATTAAATTAATGTTTTTGGTTATAAAATTGTAATATTTCTTTAAAATTTAATTTTTTTTTGTCTTTTTCATTTAACCATTTTTAAAGACATTATTTTTTTTCATGAAAACCCAGACAAATGTCAAATAATGCGTCATCGTCTTAAACGTGAATGAAAAACGATATGTTCAACACAGCCTTGAGTGTTCCGGACAGACAATTTTGACTTTTACAATGAAAAAAAAAAACAAAAAATGTGAAATTCGATAAAATTCTATGTACTCAAACAGAATTTCAAGTCAAACGTTAAAAAAAGAACATTTTCTACGAAAAGTCTTTTTTATTCTCCTTGCAGCCAGCTAACAGAATAATAAATGTATGAAAAAAACAGACACAAATGGAAGTGAAATTCGATACAAATTGAACGACACATAAAAAAATGTTATAAAAAACGGTAAAACATTCAATTGAATACTCCTCTCCTTTGTACAAGTTGCGTTTTTGTTGTTTTTTTTTCATGTGTCGTAACATAATGATAAAATGTAAATAAAAGACACGCATTACACTTGTTCTTTGTGTATTTACAAAACCTTCCTCTCTACTTCGTCTCGTTCTATCATCAACGCTGATGATGATCTGCAATCCGAAATGCAGAAATGAAGGGGGCGTCATATATTAGTCCTTCTCCTGTTACACTCGTGAAACGAGAGAAAAAAAAACAACAACAACAAAATAAATTACACACAACGATGTGCGTTTTAAAAAAGATTTACTTACTCACTTTTTAACAAGAAAATTCATTGTATTGTAATAAAGAGCTTATCTTTCGAAAGTGTGTGCGTTGTAATATGATGACGGGAAATATTTTCACGGCGGAGTCTTCTTGTGAGATATTTTGTACATTTTTTTTTTGTGCCGAGCGACGTACATATTTCTATTAAATATGTAAGACGTGCGTGGAAGTTTGGTTATTATAAAATATTTTATGAAAATTTTCGTGTATGAGATGAAAAGGAGTGGAAAAAGGCAGGAAATTGAAAGTCATTTATGAGAGCACTTGAAAAACCTGCATGAAATGCGTATCAAAAAGTTTGTGTTGACGTTGAAGATGGGAAAGAGAGACGAGCGGAAACTGTGTTTGAGTTATATTTGGAAAATTTTCGTGATTTGTTGGGAATTGGGTATTAAGGTTAAATACATTTTGTACATTTTTTTTGCTTTAAAAATTAAAAATTAAAATTAAAATTAAAATTAAAAAAAATTAAAATTTTTAAAATTAAAATTAAAATTAAAATTAAAATTAAAATTAAAATTAAAATTAAAATTAAAATTAAAATTAAAATTAAAATTAAAATTAAAATTAAAATTAAAATTAAAATTAAAATTAAAATTAAAATTAAAATTAAAATTAAAATTAAAATTAAAATTAAAATTAAAATTAAAATTAAAATTAAAATTAAAATTAAAATTAAAATTAAAATTAAAATTAAAATTAAAATTAAAATTAAAATTAAAATTAAAATTAAAATTAAAATTAAAATTAAAATTAAAATTAAAATTAAAATTAAAATTAAAATTAAAATTAAAATTAAAATTAAAATTAAAATTAAAATTAAAATTAAAATTAAAATTAAAATTAAAAAAAAAAAAAAATAAGAATTTATATATTTTTTTTGATCAAAAAATCATCAGAATACCATAATTCTTGATTTGCAAAGCCCTCATCTCGTCTAAAAAATCCTCTTTCAATTATGTCATCAACTGTCGTGTGCTTAGTCAATTACATCAGATGCATCTCTTCATTTCGACTGGATTAAACGGTCGTTCACTTCACTTTCTCCCTTTCTTCGTGTCCATTCCTTACTGAATTCTGCTTTATTTTGCCAACGTGTGACACGACAAGACGAAAAACTAAAAGATAATCCGAAAATATCTTGATTGATACTTTAATTTCTTCCCTTTTTCGTCCTGTCTGTCGGTCGCCTTGTCATTGCCGTATGTTCCTCGACACTTTCCGGGAATATTTTTTCATTTCCTCTGCATTTCTTTTTTTTTGTGAACGAAAGTAAATCTTTATTCAATTTCCCGCCGATTAGACAATCGTTTTGTTTGTCTCTAAATACTTTTTGATATAAATTCCTCGTGTTGTAGGGGGAAATTCGGGATGACGATAATCTGACGGACATACAAGAGTATTAAAAGAGCTTCTTTCTTCATAAAAAGCAGCATTTTACACAAGGGAACGTCCGATTTATGCGGAAATTTGTTTGTTGTGACAGGAATGTGTGTCATGTGTCAAGTAGGTGATGGTGGTTTATGAGCAGCAAGCGCCCGGGAATCGCAGCGAGAATAAAGAAAACATATTTTGCGCCGTTTGCAACGTAAAACAATATGAAAAATGTTCAAAAATAAGCCTTGTCTCGCTATTTTATTACATTTTCTTGACATTTTTCTTGCGGTGCATGGAAAAAAAACTAATGCACACATTACATTTACGAGCAAGGCATAAGCAAATGACATTTTTTGCTCGAATTTTCTCTTTTCTCTGTGCCACGTGACAATAAAATACAAAAGAAAATGCTTTAAAAGAAGTCATCTCTATTATTATCATCATTATTATTGTTGTAAAACGCAAAAATAAGTGAGAAAAAATTCTTAAAAGACAATAAAAGGGATCAGAAAAACGAGAGAGCCAGATGGGACCTCCTCATTGTATTCGCGGCATGTAACAATGGCACAACGAACCTCATTAAATAACACAAAATTACCTTTTTTCTCTCTCTTTCTCTAAAATTTGTATTTTTTTTCATTAAAAATTCACGACTTTAGCGAAATTTGGGCACCAAAGTGCCGGGCGTAGGTTTTCCACTTCTTCCGGGTCCCGCAACTTGAAAGCGTATCTCTTCAATTGGAATCCCGTGTTGGATCATTTTCGATTCAAATGTTGCCAATAAGTCGTCATACGCTTTTGACATGCGGGCAACTTCGTATCGCAAGTCTTCGATCTTCTCGTTTTTCTGTGCCAGGAGTTTTTCGATGCGCAAACTCAACGTTTGTGGTTCCATTCCTGCGAGAGTAAGAACTTCGCCTAAAATTGCTTCACGTTGTTCGGTTTCTTTTTGCAGAACTTCTAGTTTTCGTTCGAGCAAGGCGTTGCGGAGACCTAAAAAATAATTTTTCAGTTGAAATTTTATAATTTTTTAAAAGAAAATAAGAAATTTGCCTGTTTTTTGTTGTAATTCCAACGCAGCTTCCTCAAAACGGGATTTTAACTGGTCACGCTCCTCAGTTAGCTTCTCGCAATGCATTTTTAAGGCTTCTGTCTCCCATTTGAAGGCGTCAAAATTTTTCTGGAGCTTCTCGTAACGGGATTTCATGCGGCTGAGGGATGTTTTGTCACGATCGTGATGCTCTTGACGTTTCCTAAAAGCAATAAAAATGTCTTAAAATTAAATTTTCACTTAAAAAAAATTCTTACTTTAGTTCGTGAAGTTCAGTTTGAGCCTCTTTCAACGGTTGTGAGAGTTTTTTGTTCTGATACATGATTTCTTGCACTTTTTTATCGCTCCGCTCCGACTGTTTTCGCAATTCGTCCATTTGATCCTTCATCGTACTAATCAATTGCAAGTTATTAGTCGTGATATCGTTGTAATATTGCTTAATTTCGCCGAAGGAATGCTCATGTTCCTTTATTAACTTTGAAATTTGGGCATTTTTTCGTTCCTCCACTTCCGACATCTCCATGCGATGCCGAATTTCCGACTCTTCCATGTACTTTTGCAGGCGTTGCTCGTGAATTTTCGTCATTTCTTGCGCCTCATTCAGAAATTTCTCGCGTTCTCGACTCATCTGCTCGCTATGTTCCATTTTTAATTTTTGCATCTCGAGTTCGATGCATTCTTCCTTTTCCCGCAGTTGTCTTCGAAATTCCCTCTTATCACCGAGCAACTCGCGTTCCTGCAACGTGTGATCTTCTTGCGCCATTTTCAGTTGAGTCATCATTTCAGCACGCATCTCCCCGATTTTCGTCTGATTCTCGTATTGCAAGTGCTTCATTTGTTGCATGACATTTTTCGTCTCGATATCGGCGCGTTCTTGAGCCTCCTCGACTTCGCGTTCCTTGTTGCGAATTGTCGTGCGAGCCTCATCGAGTTGATTTCGCGTGATTTCCCAAAAAGTACGGAGTTTATCGCGTTCCAACTGGAAAAAATTCCGTTCCTCACGTTCGCGCTCCATTTCGTTGCGAAGTCGCATCGCGAAGGCTTCGAGTTGCTCCCGGGACATTGAAGTTGTGTCGACGCCATCGATGACGGCTGAAATTTTTTATTAAAAAATATTAAGATTTTGACCTAAAATAGATGGATTTGGGACACTTACAACTTCCTTTTGCCTTTTTTGGACCCTGAAATAAGAAAAACCATGAAAAATCTTAAAATATTTGTAAAAAATTATTTTTACCATTTTTTTGCCTTGTAGTTCAGTGACCAAAATAAAGTTCAAACACTTCTAAACCCAACAAAAGTTTAGACACAAATAATTTTCGGTTGTCTTATCAATAAATCCGCACGGTAAACAAAATTCTGGTCACTTAGGAATACAAACAACGCCTGTTGAATGTCACGTTGCCAAGTAACTATCAAGCCGGTACCTTTTTTTCCTGAAAAAATAAACAAATGAAGCAACAAGTCTAAAAAATCTCTTTTTTTCAATTATTGAAAATTCGAGAAATCCGAGAAAGACGTTATCTTGACATCAAATAAATCTCAAATGAAACACACGAAAAAATAATTGAGCTGCAGAACACAATTTATGCATTAATGAGGATAATAATTAAAACGACACGACATATTTGTCCATTTAATGTCAAACACACACACACATCACGTCGTCTCGTGTACGTGTCTCCCTTTGGAGATTTAAATCATGTTAATAAATTTGTCGAGGGGGGTTGATGCCACTCTAATGTTAATGACAAAATATTGTAATTTCGTTTGTTTCGGAGAAATAATTATCGTTTAAAGAAAACAAAAAAGGCGTAGACCTTGAAAAAATATGCATTTCGTGACTTCCGAGCCTTTTTTGCCACAATTGACGGTGTGGTCTTGTCGTTAACTTCACTTTTATCACTCGGAGGAGCGACAGTCTTCAATATTTTAATGGGAATAAATATCAAATTCCCTGTGTTTGTGTCTCTCGTTCTCTGTAGTTAATGGTGAATGGAAGGAAAATGATATGCGGTAGAGAAACGGAATAAAATAATGACGAGACCATTATTTAAATGCGTTGCATATGAATGCGAGATTGATATTGTGTCTTGATAATGCATCTACCGAGATGAAATGGATTTGTGTATGAAACGAGTTGTGGTTGGGGAAGTAAAAGGTATATAAAAGAGATGAAGAGGCTGTTAGAAATTGTTGCTTGGTTATGAGGTGAGTTCAATAAATGTCATTTTTGATTATTTTAAAGCCTGTGGAAGTATTTGAAAGTTGTTAAGAACGTTGTTTTTACGATTTTTTCGAATTTTTTAAGATTTTTAAGGATTAAATGTGCAATATTTTTAGAAATTAATTATAGGTCAAACACTTAAAAATTTTTTACTCATTTCAAAATTTTTTGGCTAATTTCATAAGAGCTAATTTTCATGTGAAATGTAAGAAGTAAATTTCTTTAAATTTTTGTCTTTTTAAAATTTAAAAATTTTGTGCAAAATTCAAACTATGAATTTTTCAATTTTCCATTTGCCACAAAGTCATTTTTTATTGACCCAAAAAAGTGCCGAATGGAAAGGTTTATTTGCCACAAATGCTATATCTATTTGCCACAATTGCATTCTGTATGTGCCACCTTCAATATTTTTCAATAGATTTTGAATTATTTTTATTTGCCAAAAGCAAATTTAATTTTTGTTAAATAAACTGCTCTTTTTGAAAGGCCGCTAAATTTTTTTTTGATTTTTCAATTTTTTTTTCAAAAGCCGAAAATCCAATTCGAAAATTTTTGAAAAAAAAAAAAAAAAAAAATTAAAAGCCTTTGCTTAAGTAAAAGTCAAAATTAAGTTTAGCCAGTTAAACTCATTTAATTTTACTTAAGTGAAATTTTTAAGTCAATTTTCTTCTCTAATTTTTTTTTCGAAAATCATTAAATTTATTTTTAAAATTTTTTAAAAGATTTTTTTATGAATTTTTTTTTAAATGTTAGTTGAATTGCTCTGAAAACAATTTTAAATAAGAAGTTCTCAATGTAAAAACAACTAAGATATTGATTAATGACAAAAAACTGTTTAAATTGTGTCATTTTGTATTTATTAAAAAGTATTTCAAAAATTTTTTTTGTTGCAAAAAATTAAAAATTAAATCAGTAAGAATTAAAAGCTTAATTTTTTCAAAAATTTAATTCATAAAAAATTGTTTGAAATTGAAAAAAAGTGATTTTCGTAAATATAAAGTCCTTTAAGTCAACTTAAGTTTGGCTTTAAGTTTTAAGCAAAACATTTTAAATTTTTTTTGAGTAAAAGTATTTTCGACCGTGGTTTTGATGGTTAAATATGACAAAAATCATAAATTATTTTTTTAAGTTTTTAAGTAATTTTTCGTATGTTTTGATGGTTAAAATACTGAAACGACAATTATGAAAAAATAGAAGCATTTGAATCATTTTTTTAAATATAAAATTTGATTTAAATTAATAATTTTTCAAAAATTTGGTTCTTTTTGACAAAAATTTATCTGACTCGTTTTTCATTTTGATGAAACAGTTTGAGATCAAATCATGAGCTTTTCATACCGAACTTTTCATAAGTATAAAATATTAAGTAAAAGTCAAAATTTTAGTATAATTTCACAATCTAAGTAAAAAATTATAACAATTCTCTACTTTGAAAATTATTTTCAAAATATTCGTCAAAAAGGTGAAATTTTGAAGATCACTGAATTTTTTCGACATAAAATTTCCCTCAATATTAAAAAAAATTTCAAAAACGAATTTCATTTAGTTCCAAAACTATCATTTAGCCGTAAAATCGAATGAATAAATAATAGAAAACAAGGTGAAGAGTGCATCAAATATCCATAACATAGTCTCGGCAAGAGATTTGTTTCCACAATATTCCCCATAGCATTTGTTATTACTCTAATATTCATAGAGGAGCAACAAAGTAACGGAACAATAAGAAATTTTTCTCTTCTTCAAACAACAACGACGTCTACGACGACGACGAAATGCAATGAAATATGTTTCATGTCTATTGTCTTCCATCAGGATCATGCGAAATGCGAGAGAATGCAAATAATACACAAAAGAGACAGTCGTGTGAATAAATAATGTGCCGTAATGAGCTTCATTTTTCACTGACTGATGATGAATGTCGTGTCGTACACACAGTAAATGGGTAACCCAAGCATCGTCGTTGTCGTCATTTTTGCTCTGTTGCATATTTTTAATGCTTTGTTTGCTTTGTCGTTTGAAAATTTTCAGTTTTTTTTTTCAACAAAAACAGGGACAAATGTGAGAGGTTCTTGTTATGGTAATTATTTGTTTTGTCATTTTTTGATGAAAAGTAATGAGAGTGTACCGATGATAATTATTAAAGTGGAAATTTTCATTATTTTTATGGTTTTGACGTCGTAAAATGGGTTTTTTGCCACACTTTACGCCGCAAAACACACTTCAAGTGTTTTTTTTTTCATTTATTTTCTACACAAAAGAATGTCATCAAAAATAAAGTCAATTACGAGCGCCTGGGCAATGTCCTTCTTCGTCGTCGTTTTGTGCGTCTGCCTCCCTCATGCGTCGCAGCAACATTCTCCGGTTACGTGATGCATTGACTTTTGCTTCGTGCGCTGCTGCCGATGCCTTGTAAGCTGCCTGTTTGGTGTTCGCAAAGTCACTTCGTGCCGCACTGAGTTGTCTTAAAAGTTGTTCGACGCGATTTTTTGCTGCTTCAAGAAGTTGCGTTTTTTCCTGCAACTCTGATTGAGCTCCTTGTGCCGCTTGTTCCGAATTGGCGACGTTGGCTTGAGCAATTTGAATCGCGCCTGTGAGAGTTTTCAGTTGAGTTGTTGCCTGTTGAGCTGCTTGCATGGCGGCATTTACGTTCGATTGCGCTTGTTGTAAACTCTGGGACTCTTCTTGGACAACGGCTTCGGCTTCGTGAACTTCTTGTTCGAGTTGCTCGACGATCGCTTGTTTGCCAGCCATCGCAGCTTCGGCGGCTTTTGCTGCTTGCAACGCTTTTTCCGCGAGTTGAGCTTTGACTTGATGCGAAGCTTGGGCGCCGGCCACTTGTTGAGCATCACTCGCAGCTTTTGCTTCCATGGCGGCTTTCATGGCGATACTTGAGGCACGTTGTTTGCTCGATCCGGTTGACATGCCGGGATATTGTGCGATTTTTTTGTCGCAAGGCGCTTCACCGTTGTTATTGGACGACGTGGGACCTTGATCCATGTAAGCAGATGAGAAGGGAGCCATTCGTTTCTTTTGATGGTAACGACGATGGAACTGAAAAATTAAATTTTTACAAAAAAAAGTGAGGAAAAAATTAAAAACTTACATTTCTGGGATAAAAATTCCGTTGCTCCTCATTTCCTTGCTCCAGTGAGACACAATTCGTAACAAAATATAAAGTGAGACACAATACAATCAAAAAATTCATCATTTTTGAGTCAAAAAAAAAAATATTTTTTTCCGTCTCTCAAACTTGCGAAAAATCCGTTATGACAATTCAATGCTTGAAAAATCGTCGGTTGCTTCGTCCACAATTTCCCATCTCGCCGCACTAATGATGATGTACAAGCCAAAACCTCCATAATCGCGTCTAAAATAACATTTATAATTGTGACAGAAAAGTCCTTTGTTCTCGCTCATGCAACGACCGAATGCGTCATAATCTTTATGGAATAATTAATCAAAGTACTGTGCAAAGGTACAAAAAAAAAGTGGAAACGAAACGAGGAAACAAGGAAAAGTCTCTAATCACATTTTCACAATTAAATGTAAAACTCGGTAACATTGTAATAATGTTTTGTGTTTTTTGGGGGGACCATATCTCCCCCTTAAATAACGACGGTTTTAATTTCATTAACAAAACAAAACTCTGCGAGACAATGGCAAAAGGTAATAATAACATTTTTGCTGGGGAGTGCAGCGAGAATGAGGAATCAAATTGTGGTAAGGACATTAAAAAAGGGGATTTTCCTTCAATGATATGCGTTTTTAGTGGAATACTGCACTAAGTGGATGTGTTTTTATGATCTGATTAACGTAATGAGAGCAATAATTGTTTAATGGAAGAACGGGAGATCATTAATTACGAAGAAGAAGTGTATTTAAGGCGTATTTAAGTCAATTTTATAGATGAGTAATTTTTATTTTATTTTTTTTTTATTGAAAAATTTACCTTGAATTTTCATCATTGACCAATTTTATTTTTTTTTGCACAATATTTGCACAGACAATATCAAGAAACTTTGCACAGTTGGTTATATGCAATCGAGAACGACCTTCAACGTTCAAGATAATTTTTGAGATAAATATTTTTGAAATTTTATTCAAAGATGATAAGAAACGAAATTTATTCAGATGTTAAATTTTGTTTATCTTATGTCAATTTTTTTGACACATCAGACAATTTTATACAAGTTTTTTTAAAATTTATTTTGAGTTTTTTATAGCTTTTTTTTCACATTTTGCAATTCTTGAGCCTAAATTAATTTCTATTCAAATTGTGCATGTTTCTTTAAACATTTGTAAGTATTCACTATAAAAAATCCATGTCTCGCAAACTTTCATATTTGCGAGACACCGCGAGACATGGTGCGAGACACCAGGACAAGAAATTTGGGGAAGACAAATATTTTAATTTTCGATATTTTTCAGCTTTTTAAAATTTTTTTTGATGGATTATGATTAGAAATAGCCAAAGGAAGTATCAAAACACAAAATTTCCTTATAAAAACTGATTTTTGACAATTTTTAGAGATTTTTTGATAAAATTGAACAAAATCAACCTTTTTTGGCATCGCAAATTACATTTTTGACTTTCAAAAATACATTGACATCATAAGAAATCAAAAATTCAAGAAAAAACTTATATTTTCATCAATTTTTCAAATTTTCAAAATTTTTACGGTGTCTCGCATCGTGTCTCGCACCGTGTCTCGCGCCATGTCTCGCGGTGTCTCGCATCATGTCTCGCAGATTTTCAGGCTTGCGAGACATGGATTTTTTATAGTGTTGAAAGTCTAAATATATCATTTTTCTTCGAAAAACTTCAAATTGACATTCACTAACGTTACCCGTTAGCTTCGTTTTACCCATCGAATGGTCTTAAAGCAAAAATTCAGCCCAAAAGTATGCAATCAAAGCAATTTTTAAAATAAATAGAATAAAATGTGGTTGAATGATTTTTTTAAAATTAATTTTCATGTCATATTTTAAGAGTCATTATATAATCCAAAAATGTTTCCATTGGTTTTCCTAATTTTTCTCCTCCAAAATAATCACTTTGTAACTCAAATAGCTTTTTAAAGTAGATTTCAAGTTATTCTGTAGCAAAATTTATACAGCACAATTTAAATTCCTACTTCTAATATTTTTTTTGTCTAAGTTAAGGCTTAGGAACAGAAAAATTAGAACGATATATGGAAAGATTTGTGGAAAATTATGGAAAAGTCTCAAATATGGCGTGTAAGGTTCATTGCATATCTCATCATATTTCATTCTATTAACAAGGGCGGATTCAGAGGGGGGACATGAAGGGCATTTGCACCCCCTTTGAAGCTAAAAAAGCACTAAAAATCACAAAAATGTCACAAAATTTAAGAAAAAAGGTGATTTTATAGATTTGCACCCTCCTTCGTGGTCCGCTGATAGCCCTCTGGATCCGCCCTTGATATTTAAAAAATTATTCGTTGAATAGTTTTAGGGTAGATTTCTACGTGCCTCGAAAAATCAAGTTTATGGGTAACGCTAGTTTTATGATTAAACAAAAAAAAAAAAATAGAAATGTCAAGAAAAATGCTTCCGTTACAAAATTTTATTTCGCTAGATGGCTCTTTGTAACCTTGAAATTTTATCTATTCACACTGAAACTTCATTTGTTATGATTTAAAAATTACAATTTTATTCTCTTATCACATTTCAACTTTTAATTTCTTATAAATTTTTTATTCTCACAGCACATCAAATATTAACTTCCTGTGGTTGTGAGTAATCTTTGCAGTCCATGACTAAACAAACGGGTCCAATAAACGCATCCAACAGATTCAGCATCAACAGAAACATGGAAAATCCGAAGCAAAAATAGAAAATCCAGTCACCAATTTCAACGATTGCATCTCTAACTTGCATTTTTCTTCAATTTTTATCAAATCTCGGATTTAAAATTCATTATTTCACAGTTTTTGTTTGAACAAAAGCAGCTCCTTTACTGGTAAAAGTAGTTAAAACGACTAAATCGATTTCTCTGCAAGATAACAACGCGGTTTAACTGACGACGCCATACGAAAAACAACAAACGCTGACATAATTTTGTTTTGAAATTTATTTTATCAGATATTTTTAGCGATAAGATAAGGCTACGAGTCACACAGCAAACCACAACCACGATGAATCGTCGTACAAAAATAAGCAATAAAAGGTAGGAATTTGTTCACGTCACTTTACAAAATTTCATCTCGGCACGTCATGACGAGGCAAATGGGCCCGAAGAAGTAATCCATTCCGTTGAGAATCAACATGAACATCGAGAAAAAGCAGCAAAAGTGGAATATCAAGTCTCCAATGTTCGATCCGAGGCTCAGCAGAATGTCGGTTCGTTTGATTGGCATTTGCGGTAAACACAAAAATTTTAAAGTTTGACGTGAATTTGTATGAGATGCGGTTTGGTGTGGTCAACACGACGACGATCGTTTCTAAACTGAGAGTAATTTTGTTGTGGATTTGAAGATGACTGACTCATACATTTGAGTATATTTCGCACTCATTGACACATAGATTAGCTTTTTATTTGTTAGTCATTGCTACTCTGATGATGTCATTGGTTGTGCGAATTTATACAATTGCCTTTATTTGCCGATAAAAAGTTATAATTTCACGTGCTACTTTGGATATTTACTCTTGTTTCTTGATTATGACGCAAAAAATAACAAAAGAAAACAATTTTGACAGAAAATTTTATTTTTTATTAAATTTTTTTTTCAAAATTATTAATTTTTTTATAATTTGAGAAACTTTTTAAACAGATTAAAAGAAAATTGAATAATTTTGGCAAAAAACTCAAATAAAAAATAAAAATTTTCATCAAATTTGTTTATATATTTTTCTAAAGTTTTCTAGATATCTTTACCTTAAAATTTAAAAAATTGAGTCCTTTAAAAATTTTATTGGAAAAAATTTCTATAGAAATATTATCCAATATTAATCCGTTTTTCCTTAATATTTAACTTGAAAACTTGAAATTTTATAAATTTTTATCTAAATTTGCACAATTTTATTCGTAAAGACTTTATTCGACTTAAATTTTCCTTCCAAACAAATATCGATTGAAATTTCTGTCTTTCCTTGAATTCATGCATTCCTGTGTGTCTTAAATACTGTCCCAAATGCCTCACAAAACATTACAAAATAAAACGAAAATCTAGCTAAAAACCAAACCGCATTGAAAGAGAAACGAATGAATGAAGTACCAAAATGAAGGAAATGTGGTTTTAGCATTCACAGATGAATTACTCGAAGAAAAGCCTTTTGTCATGTCTCTCTTTTCAAAAAATAAACACAGCTTTACAGTCGTCGTCATCCGTATTCACTGCACAAAAAAAGACGAGAATAAGAAGAAAATTCCTTTTCATCCAAACAAATTCTCCCTATTTTTCGTGTCTGTTGATGGACACATGCAGATTTGTAGCAGTTGTTGTAAGACGGAAATGTTTTCCAAGAAAAAAAATGAGGAAAAAATTGCATTTGAACCTTTTTCTTATTTTTGTCTTTAGGAAAATGGTCACTTTTGTTTACCATTGCAGAGATAAGTAAACAGACAGACGTTGTCTCTCCCATGCCAGATTCACAGATCAAATGTATTTGAAGCCAATAATCGGCTTAGAAAAGCATTATGTTGTTTGTTTGATTAGCCTCTAAGTTGATTTCTGAACACTTTAAGCAAAAATTATGTCTTGAAATTCATCAAGACTCGAAAAACGTTCTTAATTTTATATCTTAAGTCAAAAATTTCATCAAAGACGGTTAAAATTTAAACAATAATTTACACAGCTTTGTTTATAAAAAGAAACAAACAATTTTTCGTCGCAAAAGAAATATAAAATTAAGAACCAAAGACAGTGAAGACAGTCGAAAATTGTCTGCAAAAGTGAAAAAAACAAAGTTAATTAAAAAATAATAATTTGTGCAAAAAAAAAAAAACATCCAGAATGGAGTTAAATCGAAAATATCTGAAATTATTTTCGTTCTTCTTGTTAATAAACTGTAGGTGCTATTAAATATATTTGGTTTCGAAAGTGATTTTTTTAAAAATTAATTAAAGTTTTTGAAAAAAAGTATAATACGATCAAAATAATGATTTTTACATTTGTAAGAATCTTATCCAGTGGGAAATTTCGACATTTTTTTTTTGATTGTCAAGGTCTAAAATAAAAGCTCTAAAGAGTTTTTTCAACAGTTTTCCAACTTTTTGTTGGTTTTTTAAGAATTTTTTTTTAGAAAAATGAAATTTTGAGTATTTAAATTTTGAGTATGTAATTAAATATTTAATGGCTCAATATTACGATTTTAACTCGCTTAATTCTACAATTAAATATATTTTTACATCAGAAAGATAGAACTTTGTGACTTCAAATCATCAAATTTACTCAAAATTAATAAGTAAATAATAAAATTAAAAATTAACTAATAAGTAAAAATAAATTAGGTAAAAAGTAAAGAAATATACAGGTTTTTTTCCAGTGGCGGATTTACACTTAGGCTGATAAGGCTGAAACCTTAGGCTTCTTGTAAAACAAAATTATTTAAAATTAATAACTTTACTTGGCCCTTAACTTGTTGAATAGGGCTAAATATTTTCAACTAAATTGTTTTAAAATCCATTTATTTTCAAAGTTCAATAAAAAATAAGTGAAGAAACCAGGGGAACGAAAAGATCCTTTTTTATTTTCAATTGAAAATAATGCCCTTACATTTTTAAATCGAAAATTTTCGATTTTTCAAAAAAAAAAATAAAATAAAAAATAAATAAAAAATTTCATAAAATATCCATATAAAAGTTTTTTCCATGTATACATGTAAAAATATTATTTAAAACAAAAAAATAATTTTCAAATTTTATGTGAAAACCAAAATATAGATTTTTTAACTTTAAAAAATTTTTTCCTCGAGTTTCAATTTAAAAATATCAATTAAAAGATTTTATATAGTTACCTAACCTAAACTTTACATTTAAATTTTGAAAGTGAGAATATTAATATTTGTGTTTTCTTAGGTGTCGTTGAAGCTACTATACATTTAGGTAGCTTTGATTTTATCGTAGTTGGATCTGGATCTGCTGGAAGTGTTGTTGCAAGTCGGTAAGTTTTAACATTTTTTTTTAATTTTAAATTTTAAAAGATGATATTTATTTTTTTATATTTTTTAGGCTTTCAGAAAACCATAAAGTTAGTGTTTTACTGCTTGAAGCAGGCTCAGCAACGCAACATCCTTTCGCATTCATACCTGCTGGGTCGATTATGCAAACTGAAAGCTCCATATGGAATTGGAAATTCAAAGCGGAAAAATCTGAGGGAAATTGTCTCGGCTGTATAGATCAAAAATGCTGCTTTCCACACGGAAAACTTCTTGGCGGTACATCAGTACTTAATGCGATGATGTACGTGCGTGGACATAAAGCTGACTATGATGGATGGGGTCTTGACGGATGGAGTTGGGATGATGTATTGCCGTACTTTAAGAAAGCTGAACGAAACTCTTTGGATCCCACAAGAGGTGAATTCGATCCCAATGTTCATGGCACCGAGGGAAAAATGAATACAAATTTCGTGAACTATCGTACACAGATGGCAGAAGATGTATATAAAGCAGCAAGAAATGTAGGATATGCATGGGATCTCGATTACAACAGTGGAAGTCAATTGGGAGTGCATTATCTTCAATGTAACACGTTTGAAGGAAAACGAGAAGATACAGGCACGAGATATATTCGAGATGTTCTTCCACGATCTAATTTAGTGGTAAGTTTGGACTCACACGTGACGCAGATTTTGTTCGAAGGAAATAAGGCAACGGGAGTTTTGTACAAATATCTAGGACTTATTACATTTAAAGCCACCGCTAAAAAGGAAGTGATTTTGAGTGCTGGCGCAATCAACTCTCCGCAACTCCTAATCTTGAGCGGAGTTGGACCTCAAGAAACTTTAACTAAGTTTAAGATAACTCCAGTAAAATATTTGCCAGTAGGACAAAACTTTCAAGATCATCCCCATATTTATGCTCCAACGTATATGTTAAACTCTACCGGTAATACTGTTGATCTTGGAGATCTAACTTTGTGGAATTTTCTTAAGTCAATCATTAATGTGCCAAATCCATTGCACCTCCCTCATGGTTCAGAAGGGTACGTTTTTGTTAGAAAGGAGAATTCTCCATTGCCTGTTGGTGTTCCCGATATTGAACTTATAATAACATCGTCAGACCCTACTAAAGCTGCTCACTGGCAATTAGATTATTATTGCATAGACAAAGTATTTTTCGATAAGGCGTTCGGAAATTTGAAAAAACATAAAAAAGATACAATTACGCTTGCACCTATGTTGCTACATCCACGAACATTCGGAAACGTAACGATTCGTGATACTAATCCATTCTCAAAGCCAGTCATCCATAATCCAATGTTTAAAGATCCGTACGAAAAGGAAGCGATGCTATTTGGAATTCGTGAGGCAAAAAAGATAATCGAATCTTCTTACTTTGCTAAATACAATCCACAACTCTACAAATATGACATCGAAGCATGCAACGGATTTGTTTTTGATGAGGACAATTGGTGGTATTGTGTAATGGATTACTTGCAAACGACGCTCCATCATGATTCTGGAACTTGTCGCATGGGCACTGAAGAAGATGTAAGAACTGTCGTTACGCCAGATTTGAAGGTTAAAGGCATTCAAAAATTGAGAGTTGTTGATGCTTCAGTCATTCCAGAAATCAATTCAGGACATACGGCAGCGCCAACTATGATGATCGCTGAAAAGGCAGCACATCTCATCAAGTTGGAGCATAATATTCAGTAAAAATATTCTTCGAACGAGTAGGTTTTTTGTGTCTTCAGAGTTTTTTTTTCCTAACTCGTTGACCATTCACAAGTTAATTTTCGTTTGTTAAAATATTATTCAATAAAGTGTACTAAAAATTAGTGGAACCGCAAACTTTGTTCTACTCGTCGAAATTATTTTTTCACAGGTAGAAATTAACTCTTTTTTTGTGCAATGAAATTAAATTCAAAGAAAATATAGTTTTTGTTATTATGAAGCAGGAATTCCTGAATTTACCGGTAGGCTGATAAGGCTTCAGCTTAGGCCCCAAGATTTCTGTAGAACAAAATTCTTTAAAATAGGCCCGAAAATTTTTGAAAAAGCCTAATGGTCCCATTGCCAAAAAATTCGAAAAAATTCGCAACTCTTTATAAGATAAAAATTATGCAATGAAGTTTACGTGCTGTTTTGAAAATTTCTCTGAATTATATTTAATTCACGAAATAAATAGAACAAATCGTACATTTCTGTTCCAAAATCTTCTCACATTAAATCTTGACACGCAGCAAAAAAAAAAAGTTTTTTGATATTAAACTTGAGCTATGACATTCCAAAATTTATATGAATTTTCTGTTTCAATTTTCTACTTGTATTTAAAAATTTCGTTTGATTTCGTTTGAAAGTAAATTTTCATTTGATAGTTTCATTCTTAAAATCTCACGAAACTCATCTTAACTTGCAAATGGTTTCAATTTATTACTTTTAGTTGACCTTCAGTTATAAATTCCAACAAAATAGGCAAAAATTCTAACATTAATTTAAACAGCTTTTTTGCAAAACAAATATTCGATTTGCGTCACAAATTTAATATAAAATTAGGAGGAACTAAAGGTAATTAAGTCAGTCGAAAATTTTCTGATAGAAGTGATAGAAAAAATATAAATTAATAAAAAAATCAGCAAAAACATCTAGAATGGAGCTACTTCGAAAATATCTCAAAATATTTTGGTTCCTCTTGTTATTAAAATGTAAGTGCTTTTATATTTTTATATATTATTGTTTTTATATTATTGGTTAAGTTAAAATTTTTAATGTTAATTAAATTGTTTTTGAAAAAAAAGTGAACTCAGATTTAAATAGTTGAAAAAAATATTATTAAATTTAAACAACGTGGATTTTAGACTACATGCCAGGTTGTATTTTTTATGATTATTTTCTGTTAAAAAAAAGAAAAAATAGAAAGCTAAAGAATTTCTAAATTTAAATTGAAAATTTAATGTAATTAATTTTTTTTTACTCTTCGGTATGTTAGATGTCGTCGAAGCTCAACTAACTGGAGGTAAATACGATTTTATCGTAATTGGATCTGGATCTGCTGGAAGTGTTGTTGCAAGTCGGTAAGTTTTAACATTTTTTTTTAAATTTTAATTTAAAAGATATTTATTTTTTTTATATTTTAGGCTTTCAGAAAACCGTAAAGTTAGTGTTTTACTGCTTGAAGCTGGCTCGGCAACACAGCACCCTTTAGCTTTTGTTCCCGCTGCGGCGATTATGCAACCTGAAAGCTCCATTTGGAATTGGAAATTCACGTCAGAGCAATCCGAAGGAAACTGCCTCGGTATGGTGGATCAAAAATGTTGCTTTCCACACGGAAAACTTCTTGGCGGTACATCAGTACTTAATTCGATGATGCACACGCGTGGTAACAAAGCCGACTATGATGGTTGGGAGCTAGACGGATGGAATTGGGATGAAGTGTTGCCATATTTTATGAAAGCTGAACGGAATACTTTAGATTCTGCAAGAGGAAAATTCGATCCGAATGTTCATGGCACAAAGGGTAAAATGAATACAAATTTCGCGGACTATCGTACAATCATCTCAGAAGACGTATATAAAGCAGCCAAAAAGCTGAATTATGCATATGATTTTGATTACAATAATGGAAGTCAATTGGGAGTGCATTATCTTCAATGTAACACTTTTGAAGGAAAACGAGAAGATACCGGCACGAGATATATTCGAGATGTTCTTCCACGATCTAACTTAGAGGTGAGTGTCGACTCGCACGTAATGAAGATTTTGTTCGATGGAAATAAAGCAACGGGTGTTTTGTTCAAACGAGGAGGACTTACTTTCAAAGCAACGGCTACGAAAGAAGTAATATTAAGTGCTGGTGCAGTAAATTCCCCACAACTCTTAATCTTGAGTGGAATTGGACCTCAAGAGACTTTAACTAAATTTGACATTCCTCCGGTAAAATATTTACCGGTAGGTCAAAACTTTCAAGATCATCCTTTTATTCTTGGTCCAACGTATATGTTAAACACTACAGGAAATTCCATTGATCTTGGAGATGTCAATTTGTGGAATGTTCTTATGTTGATTTTTAGTGAGCCAAATCCATTGCACATCCCTCATGCCTCTGAAGGGTACGTCTTTGTTAGAAAGGAGAACTCTCCATTGCCTGTTGGTGTTCCCGATATTGAACTTATAATAACATCGTCAGACGTTACCAAAAGTGGCCATTGGCAACGAGATTATTTTTGCATAGAACCTGGATTTTACGATAAAGCTTTCGGAAAATTGAAAAGCAATAAAAAAGACAGTATAACACTTGCACCTATGTTGCTTCATCCAAAAACAGTGGGAAACGTTACAATTCGTGACACAAACCCATTCTCAAAGGCAGTAATTAACTACCCAATGTTTAAAGATCCGTATGACATAGAAGCGATGCTTTTCGGAATTCATGAGGCACGAAAGATAATCGAGTCTCCTTACTTTGCTAAATACAATCCGCAACTGTTTCGGTATGATATTGATGCTTGCAACCATTTGATAAAAGACGAAAATGACGGAGGTACAGATGAATGGTGGCTTTGTGTGTTAGCTTACGTGCAAACGACGCTCCATCATGACTCGGGAACGTGTCGCATGGGCACTGAAGAAGATGTTAGAACTGTCGTAACGCCAGATTTGAAGGTTAAAGGTATCCAAAAGTTGAGAGTAGTTGATGCTTCGGTCATTCCGGAAGTCATTTCAGGACATACGGCAGCGCCAACTATGATGATCGCTGAAAAGGCAGCACATCTCATCAAGTTGGAGCATAATTTTTCGTAAAAACATTCTTGGAACGAGTGGGTTTTTTGTGTCTTCAAAGTTTTATTTCCTATCTTGTTAAAAAAAATTATATTATGCAATAAAGTGTACTAAAAATTAATGGACCCGTAAACTTTGTTTTATCCGTTAAACTTTTATCCATTAAATAAACAAAAAAAGAAGGTTTTGGAATAGAAAAAATTGAAGTTAGTTCACGAGACGCGTTAGTTTGTTGTAAAATAATAGAAAACTCATTTTTCGATTTTAATGCTAAAGTAATTCTATCAGTGTTTTATTCTTAAATCCATGTCATTTCATACCTTATTACTCAAAAACAACGGTTTTGAGTCATGAATTCCATTCAAATGGGTCAACTTCCAGGTTTATACAGCTTTGTTTGAAAAATGAATGTTCAATTTGCGTCGCAAATGAAATATAAAGTTAAGAACCAAAGGTAATGCAGTCAGTCACAAATTGTCAGTAAAAGTGAGAAAAATAAAGCTGATTATTTAAAAAAAATTGTTGCAGAAAATACTTCTAGAATGAAGTTAAATCAAAATTATCTTAAAATATTTTTGTTCCTTTTGTTACAAAATGGTACTTACTTTTTAGTTCAAACTTTTTTTTTTGTTCATAATTTAAAATTTTGGAAATCAATTGAATTTGAATGTTTTTGCCAAATAATTTAAATATAAATATATTTATATAGAAGTTTAAATAAATTAGATAGTTAAATATCAGTAAAAGAAGATTAAAATAATTAAAAAAAATGTTTGTTATTAGATTCAAAAATATGACTCATATTATTTAGCAGAATTTAAAGAAAACTGTTGTAGATAGATTTTAATTTCAAATTTTTATATTGAAAGTTATAAATTTTTATAAAGCTTCTTTTGTTTTGACCTTTGGGGTTGTAGATGTCATCAAAGCTCAACTACCTATAGGTACTTTCGATTTTATCGTAATTGGATCTGGATCTGCAGGAAGTATTGTTGCAAGTCGGTAAGTTTTAATTTTTTTTTCTTTTAATCAAACGGTATTTAATTTGTGATACTTTCAGCCTTTCAGAAAATCGTAAGGTCAGGGTTTTACTGCTTGAAGCTGGTTCAGCAACACAACATCCTTTAGCTTTTATTCCTGCTGCGTCAGCTTCGCAACTTGAAACCAACCTGTGGAATTGGGAGTTCACATCAGAAAAATCCGATCGGAATTGCCTTGCTATGGTAGATCAAAAATGTTGCTTTCCACACGGTAAAACACTTGGCGGCACATCAGTAATCAATGGAATGATGTACACGCGTGGTAATAAAGGCGACTTTGATGCATGGGGTCTTGACGGATGGAGTTGGGATGATGTGTTACCGTATTTTATGAAAGCCGAACGGAATAGTTTGGATCCCGCAAGGGGAAAATTCGATCCGAATGTTCATGGCACAGAGGGTAAAATGAATACAAATTTCGTGGACTATCGTACAATCATCTCAGAAGATGTATATGAAGCAGCCAAAAACTTGAGCTATGCATATGATTTTGATTACAATAATGGAAGTCAATTGGGAGTGCATTATCTTCAATGTAACACGTTTGAAGGAAAACGAGAAGATACCGGCACGAGATATATTCGAGATGTTCTTCCGCGATCTAATTTAGTGGTAAGTGTAGATTCACACGTAACGAAGATTTTGTTCGATGGAAATAAAGCAACGGGAGTTTTGTACAAATCACTTGGAATTACTTTCCAAGCAATCGCCAAAAAGGAAATAATTTTAAGTGCTGGCGCAATCAATTCTCCGCAACTCCTAATCTTGAGCGGAATTGGACCTCAAGAGACTCTAACTAAATTTAAGATTCCTAAGGTAAAATATTTGCCAGTAGGTCAAAACTTTCAAGATCATCCTTTTGTTTTTGGTCCAACGTATATGTTGAATACCACCGGAAATTCCGTTGGTGTTGGAGATGTTAATTTGTGGAATTTGCTTATGTTAAGCATTAATGAGCCAAATCCATTACACATCCCTCATGGTTCAGAAGGTTACGTTTTTGTTCGAATGAATGATTCTCATTTGCCTAGTGGTGTTCCTGACATTGAACTTATATTCTCAGCCACTGATATTACCAACGCTGGTGACTACCAACGAGATTATTTTTGCATTGAAAAACAATTTTACGATAAGGCGTTTAAAAAATTGATAGAACATGAAAAAGATTCTGTCACATTAGCACCTATGTTGCTCCATCCAAAAACAGTGGGAAACGTTACAATTCGTGACACAAACCCATTCTCAAAGGCAGTAATTAACTACCCAATGTTCAAAGATCCGTACGACACAAAAGCGTTACTATTTGGAATTCATGAGGCAAAAAACATAATCGAATCTTCTTACTTTGCGAAATACAATCCACAACTATACCAATATGACATCGAAGAATGCAACGCATTCATGTTTGATACTAACAATTGGTGGCTTTGTGTGAAAGATTACTTACAAACAACACTCCATCATGATTCTGGAACTTGTCGCATGGGCGTTGAAGAAGATGTAAGAACTGTCGTAACGCCCAATTTAAAGGTTAAAGGGATTCAAAAGTTAAGAGTTGTTGATGCTTCGGTCATTCCGGAAGTCATTTCAGGACATACTGCAGCGCCAACTATGATGTTAGCTGAAAAGGCAGCACATCTCATCAAGTTGGAGCATAATATTCAGTAAAAATATTCTTCGAACGAGTAGGTTTCTTGTGTCTTCAGAGTTTTTTTTTTCCTATCTTGTTAAAAAACATTATATTATTCAATAAAGTGTACTAAAAATTAATGGACCTTCAAACTTTGTTCTAATCGTCGAAAGTTTTTCTTTGTTTTTACAAGAAGATATTAACACTTAAATTTATACAATGAATTTGTTTTTTTTTTGAAAGCATACAATTTTTGATATTTTGAGTCGTATTTTAAAAAAAATCTCGTAACTGTTCGTTTTTATTGTAACTATTCACTAATTATTGCTTTAAAAAATGCGTTAGTTGCATATAAAAAAAAATCTTGTATGGGTCATATATTTACTACAATAATAATTGGTGTGAATTTCATGAGAAAAAACTAATTATATATAAAAATTTAGAGGCTTATTTACCAAAAAATGCAATTTCATTCATTTACTAGAAAATATTTTTTCTCAAAATCTATCTCACAAAATTTATCAAGACTCGCAAACTGTTTCATCTTAATAACTTTATTCATAAATTCCAACAAAATAGTCACAAATTTAAACAGCTTTTTTGCAAAATAAATATCTAACTTGCGTCACCAATGATATATAAAATTAAGAACCAAAGGTAACCAAGTCAGTCGATAATTGTCAGTAATAGTGAAAAAGACAAAGTTTTTCTAAAAAAAAATTATTGCAGTTACACATTTTAAAATGGAATTAACTCGAAAATATTTGAAACTATTTTCATTCCTGTTGCTACTAAATTGTACTTATTTCATTACTTAAAAAATATTTTTGTTTAATCGAATTTGAAATTTTTTGCAAATTAATTTTATTTTAAATATAATAAAAAAATATAAAAATTCAAATAATTTAGTTTGTAAAAAATTAGGAAAATTAGATTGTGATAATTTAAAAAACGTTGTTTTTTTGATCGATTTTTTTTTTGTTCAAAAAAACTGTAGAAAAAAATTTAAATATTAATTTTGTAAATAAGTATATATGTAACTCTTTGTTATTTTAGATGTCGTCAAGGCTCAACTACCTGGAGGAAAATATGATTTTATCGTAATTGGATCTGGATCTGCTGGAAGTGTTGTTGCAAGTCGGTAAGTTTTAACATTTTTTTTTAATTTTAATTTAAAAGATGATATTTATTTTTTTTAAAATATTTTTTAGGCTTTCAGAAAACCGTAAAGTTAGTGTTTTACTGCTTGAAGCAGGCTCAGCAACACAACCTCCTTTAGCTTTTGTTCCTGCTGCGTCGATTATGAATCCTGAAAGTTCCATTTGGAATTGGAAATTCACGTCAGAGCAATCCGAAGGAAACTGCCTCGGTATGGTGGATCAAAAATGTTGCTTTCCACACGGAAAACTTCTTGGCGGTACATCAGTACTCAATTCGATGATGTATGTACGTGGTAATAAAGCTGACTATGATGGATGGGGTCTTGACGGATGGAGTTGGGATGATGTGTTACCGTTCTTTATGAAGGCTGAACGGAATGCTTTGAACCCTGCAAGAGGAAAATTCGATCCGAATGTTCATGGCACAGAGGGAAAAATGAATACAATGTTCCTGGATTATCGAACAATCATCTCAGAAGATTTATATGAGGCAGCCAAAAACTTGAGCTATGCATGGGAATTTGACCACAATAATGGAAGTCAATTGGGAGTGCATTATATGCAAATGAACATAAGAGATGGACATCGCGAGGACACAGGAACCAGATATATTCGAGATGTTCTTCCGCGATCTAACTTAGAGGTGAGTGTCGAATCGCATGTAACGAAGATTTTGTTCGATGGAAATAAAGCAACGGGCGTTTTGTTCAAACGAGCAGGACTTACCTTCAAAGCGACAGCTACAAAAGAAATTATTTTGAGTGCTGGCGCAATCAACTCTCCGCAACTCTTAATCTTAAGCGGAATTGGACCTCAAGAGACTCTAACTAAATTTAAGATTCCTAAGGTAAAATATTTGCCAGTGGGTCAAAACTTTCAAGATCATCCTTTTATTCTTGGACCAACGTACATTTTAAATACTACAGGAAATTCTGTTGATCTTGGAGATATCACTGTATGGAATGCTCTTTTACAACTTGGAAATCAACCAAATCCATTGAATATCCCTCTCGCCACAGAAGGGTACATTTTTGTTCGAAAGGATGATTCTCCATTGCCTGAAGGTGTTCCTGACATTGAACTTCTATACTTAGCATCCGACGTTACTAACGGGGGTCACTGGCAACGAGATTACTTTTGCTTAGAACCAGAATTTTTCGATAAGGCTTTCGGAAAATTGAAAAGTAATAAAAAAGACAGTATAACAGTAGGACCAATGTTGCTCCATCCACGAACAGTGGGAAATGTAACAATTCGGGACACAAATCCATTCTCAAAGGCAGTCATTCACAATCCAATGTTTAAAGATCCGTATGACATAGAAGCGATGCTTTTCGGAATTCATGAGGCAAAAAAGATAGTCGAATCTTCTTACTTTGCTAAATACAATCCGCAACTGTTTCGGTATGATATTGATGCTTGCAACCATTTGATAAATGACGACGATGACGATAAATGGTGGCTTTGTGTGTTGGCTTACGTGCAAACGACGCTTCATCATGATTCGGGAACGTGTCGCATGGGCACTGAAGATGATGAAAGGACTGTCGTTACACCAGATTTGAAGGTTAAAGGTATTCAAAAATTGAGAGTCGCTGATGCTTCGATCATTCCAGAAGGCCTTTCAGGACATACGGGGTCGCCATCTATGATGATCGGTGAGAAGGTAGCACATCTCATCAAGTTGGAACATGGACTTTAATTTAATAGTTGAGTGAATGACTTTTTTTAATTCCTGATTTATTAAAGTAATTTTCTTCGGGCTTTTTTTTGTCTCTTTTGTATCAATTTTCGTTTTTCAATAAAGTCAGTAAAGTATGTTTAAATTTAACTTGAGGTTTAATCTGTTAAATTTGGTTTTTTTTTATAAAAATGAACTTATTTGTTAAAAATTATTTTTTATTTGAAAATTTTACTCTCAAAATCTATCTCATGAAATTCATCAAAACTGCTCCAACAGTCACAAGCATCACAGCACCAATCTCTTTCGAGACGAGCCCAGGAGCAGAGTTACACAAATCCTTTTTGCAAACATTGCACTTATCATTTTGGGTTTGTTCACATTCTTTTTCGTTGATTGTGCATCGTTTAATTTGGACATGTTTATATTCATCTAAAAAATCACAAATTTAATAAGAAAATATTTTTTTATAATAATTTCTATAAAACCTCACCTTTGGTAATCATTGACAAACAATATGACGAATTGCTAACACAATCACTTTCAATCCATTGCGATTTCGAGCAATTACCGAGCGTTTGGTTCGATCCAACGAAAAATGTCTCCGAGCAATGATAGCATTTTAAGGCTGTTACAACGGAAAATAGTGCAGCAGTAATTACTGCAACTGTGAATAAATTGAAGTATTTCGTCATTTTTTTTATTAATTTTTTGTTTAATGTTTATCGTAGAACGTTCAAGCGACAACTGATAACTGTTTAACATGCAAACGCCTTTTTAGTTACAAAAGTTATCTTCGATAAGACAAATAATGATAGATAAATTATCTTATCGAACAATTTGTTTATGAAGTATAAGGTGTGAACTTAAAATACACATTTTGACTCATTTCAATTTATGAGAAATTAGTAATCAAGTCTAGATCACTTTTGAGATTGGTGAATAATGCTTTTTATCTAAAAATTCGTTAGGAAAAAGATAAGAAATTATTTCATAATTTTAAAAATAAATAAAAAATTAATTTTATTTAATTGAATAAAATTCTTTTGTAAAAAAAATTAGATGAATTAAAAAAATTAGAAAAAGTAGTCGTCTAAAGAACGACCGCATTTCGATATTACATACCTACTCTTTATTGTAGTCCTCACTTTACAATTTCATAATCCTCATGAAATTTTTCAAGTTGAATTTAAGTAAACTTTTGATGGGTTTCAAAGTTAAAATTGAATAAATTTTCATTCTAAAGATGGTTTCTATCGAAATCTCCTTGATTTTTGAAAAAACAAAAAAAAAAATTTCATGACCGTTTTTTCGAAAAAGAAGAAAAACGGTCATGAAATTTTTCAAGTCAAGTTTTAATCAACTTTCGATGGATTTCTAAGCTAAAATTGAATAAATATTCATTCTAAAGATGATTTCCATCAAAATCTCCTTGATTTGTGAAAAAATAAAGAAAAAAAGGTCATGAGATTTTTCGAAAAAAACGGTCATGAAATTTTTCAAGTCAAGTTTTAATCAACTTTTGATGGATTTCAAAGCTAAAATTGAATAAATATTCATTCTAAAGATGATTTCCATCGAAATCTCTTTGATTTTTAAATAAAATAAAATTTTTTTTTTGGGGCACAGCGTTACTGACACACACACGACAAGTCGAATTTAATACCGCATTTTTTCTTCGAAATGCGGTAAAAATCAATATATTTTTTTTAATATAAATTTTTAATCCCTTTTGAATTTGCATTTCATCCTTCAATAACACAGAAACTTTTGAATAATTAAATGCCGATCTATATATATATTTTTTATTATTTTGTCCGATAAAAAAATATAATTCTACCTTAATCTCAATCCAATCTGTTCTGTCATTTATTTACATTTTTCTACTCTACTATTTTATTTATTCATCATCAGACTTTTTTCTTCATTCGAAGCCCAGTGTTCAGATGAATATGATAGACAAGAAAAAATTCGTAATAAAAATCAAATCATATGATGATTACAACAGAATTGCAGTTTTGTATTGTGTGCAACGAGAGTATAACATAGAGAGACGCAGAAGGATAAGGAATGCGGGTAACGTTGAGAGTGAATAAAAATTGAGAGAATATGATGGAATTTTTCAATCAATTCAAATTGAAAAATATTTTTATTCACTCTCGCACTCGGTGTGTGTGTATGTTTGATATTATGGAGGTATTTTACAATTTTTCTTTTTTTTTCTGCTAAATAGTACGAACATAAACTCAATCGGAGGTACATTTTTTCTGATTTAAATTTTTATACTTTTATTCCTCAAACTGATAGCTGGAGAAAAAAAGAGAGAAATTTTATTGGATTTTATGCATGTGAACTGCTCCATTTTTTATTTCATTTATTTATTTTTTTTTTGCACTGTTTTGTTGCTGGATGCAGTCGTATTAAGGAATGAATTCTTCATAAACTCATTGGATCAAATAAAAAAAAATGCAGAGTTACGAGTCGTGTAATTTTGAATTGGAATTTGATTTGTACAGAAATTTTTCCTTGTTGATGAAATTACAAACACAAGAAAATTTAGGTGAAATTGATTTTGAAAGATTTTTTTTTGTTTTTGTTAAAGTTGCAGATTTTCATGAAAATTCAAATTTTTTTTCTTTGCTAATTTTGACAAAAATAGATATTTCTTATTATGATTTTTTTATTTCATAGAACTGAAAATTTTTTAATTGTCAATGTTATTTATTTAAAACCTTAAATTTAAACAGCTTTTTTTTGATAGTAAGCTAAAACAAAATTGCGTAATATCTAAAAATCGAATATAAAAAGAACGCAAAAAATTAAAAAAAATAGTCAAAAGCTGATAGTCAAGGTGAAAATAAAAAACATCTTATAAAAAATCATTTTAGTTCGCAAAATGGAAATAATTCGAAAATATCTAAAATTATTTTCAACATTTTTTTTGTTCAATTGTAAGTTTTTTTTAAATCAAAATTCGATGAATCTTTAAAAATAATTATATCAATTAAAAAAAAAAAATATTTTAGTTGTGGAATCTCAACTACCTGGAGGTAGATATGACTTTATCGTAGTTGGATCTGGATCTGCTGGAAGTATTGTTGCCAGTCGGTAAGTTTTTTAAATATTTTTTTAAACTTTTTCCACAATTTTATTCATGATATCTTTTAGCCTTTCAGAAAACCGTGATGTCGATGTTTTACTTCTTGAAGCGGGTTCTTTGGTGAGCAATCCAATTGGTTATGTGCCAGCGGCGTCCGTGATGACCCACGAAAATTCCATGTGGAATTGGAAATTTACGTCAGAGAAATCCGATCGAAATTGTCTTGGCATGGTGAATCAAGAATGTTGCATGCCCCACGGCAAAGGTCTTGGCGGGTCATCTCTCATTAACGTGATGATGTACGTGCGTGGTCATAAAGCTGACTATGATGGATGGGGTCTTGACGGATGGAGTTGGGATGATGTGTTACCGTACTTCATGAAAGCTGAACGAAACTCTTTGGATCCCACAAGAGGTGAATTCGATCCGAATGTTCATGGCACCGAGGGAAAAATTAATACAGCTTATGCGGATTATCGCACAGCACTTATGGAAGATATTTATGAGGCAGCAAAATGTCAAGGATATGCGTGGGACTTTGATTATAATAACGGAAGTGAGTTGGGAGTGCATTTTTTGCAGCTTAAAACACGAAATGGGTATCGCGAAGAAACAGGAACGAGATATATTCGAAGTGTTTTACCACGATCGAACTTAAACGTGAATACCGACTCGCATGTAACGAAGATTTTGTTTGATGGAAATAAAGCAACGGGAGTTTTGTATAGACGAGCAGGACTTACCTATAAAGCGACGGCTACGAAAGAAGTAATTTTAAGTGCTGGAGCAGTGAATTCCCCGCAACTTTTGATTTTGAGTGGAATTGGACCTCAAGAGACTTTGACTAAATTTAACATTCCTCCGGTAAAATATTTGCCAGTAGGTCAAAATTTGCAAGATCATCCTTATTTAATAGCACCTACGTATATTTTGAACACTACCGGAAATTCTTTCTCTCTCAGAGATGTCACTTTGTTCAACGCTTTATTGCAAGTTTTCAATCAGCCGAATCCCTTGCATGTTCCTCACAACCTTGAAGGCTTAGTTTTCGATAAAAAAGAAGATTCTCCATTACCTGAAGGTGTTCCTGATGTTGAAGTCATGATTTCAACTGGAGATATTACCAAAGCTGGAACTTTTATACGAGATGCTTTATGCTTTGAACGTAATTTTTATGATAAAGCATTTGCGGGATTGGTGGATACGGAAAATGATACAATTAATTTCCTTCCAACGTTACTCCATCCAAAAACACGAGGAAACCTAACGATTCGCGACAAAGATCCAATGTCGAAACCCCTCATACATAATTCCATGTTCAAAGATCCGTACGATAGACAAGGGATGATTTTCGGCATTCGAAGGGCACAAAGAATAGTCGAGTCAGATACTTTTGCTAAATATAATCCGCAACTTTATCGACATGACATCCCGGAATGTAATGCTTTTGAGTTCAACAGTGACGAATATTGGAATTGCATCATGGATTACTTGGCAACTTCTCTGTATCATGATTCGGGAACTTGTCGCATGGGCCTTAAAGATGATGAAAGAACTGTCGTTACGCCAGATTTGAAGGTTAAAGGTGTTCAAAAGTTGAGAGTTGTTGATGCTTCGGTCATTCCGGAAATTATTTCAGGACATACGGGATCGCCAACTATGATGATCGCTGAAAAGGCTGCTGATCTCATCAAGTTGGAGCATGGAATATAATTTCTGTGTCATTTAATGAAAATATTGCGCAGAAAAAATTCTGAGTTATTTGTTTGAACAGCTTTTTAATTCGCGAATTGACGTTGATAGAAGTAAATAAAATTTGATCTGTTTTTGTGTAGGTTATTTAAACATTCAGTGAATAACAAATTGTACGTTTTGGCTTAGAAACTACTTATTTTTATAGTTAAAATAATCTAGAGTTTAAAATATATCTAAATTTTGATTTTTTTTGTTCTTTTAGAATTTTTAAAGATTTTTAACGAAAAAAATGAAAAACATAAATCATGACCTAATTTTCGTTAAATAAAACAACAAAAGTTAATTATGTTTATTTTTTCTAAATTGCTTGCCCAACCGCTTGCCTTTAGAGAATATAAAAAAAACTTAAGTTGTAAATGTAAAAACCCAAAATGTGACAAGAAAATTCCTTTTTAATGAGACCCTTTTCAACAATTGTTTTTACATAAATATTCTGAATACGTAATTCTGTCCTTTCTTTAGAAGTGAAAGGTCCCGCAGGATATGCAACATATCATTTATAAAATAAATCTGAGAGCTCTGTCACATATTTGTTGCATTTCCCGCTAAAATGAGCCTCAAATTTTCCCTTATTAGCCGCAAAATAATTTAAAATATTTTTTTAATAAACAAGAAAAACGACAAAAAAAAAATAAAATTCAATTAAATGGTAAAATAACAACCCTCTTACACTTAAAACATTGTCGTCGCAATGAGAATAAAGACATAAAAGAAAACCAAAACAAAATTTCATATTAAAATAAAAAGGGATCTTGTCTTGGCATTCACATCATCAACATCATGCAAATCATAATTCATGTTTTTCTTTCCTTTTTAATGTAATTTTATTTTATTTCATTATTTTACTTCTTTTTTTTCGTGTCCTTTTATTCTTTTCCGTACACGCACAGGACCCGTCAGTAATTTGAAATGATGAAATTAAATGAATAAGTGGAACAGTACTCGAAACAACATTCAGATTTCTGTCAGTTGAGAAAATTAAATCAAAATATTTTGTGTGTTTTTGTTGTTTTTCTGCGTAAGAGAGAATGTGCTCAAAGCCATCAACTTTTTTTTTTGACAAAATATTTGAAATATTATTTTTTTCATCTTTTTGTTCAAGCACTAATTTCTCAACGAAAAACTCGTCAGATGATACGAAATATAAAATTTATCAGGAATTTATACAAGCAAAAATTTTTAATTGAAAATTACTGGACTTTCACCGTTTTTGACGTCATAACCATTTATTTTACAAGTTTTTGTATATGAAAAATTGCATGATTTTTGGGGTTACTTCGGTCGAAATGAAATTATTTTGTTTGTTGCTATAAAATTAACAATTTTATAAGATATTAAGGGTTGAGAAACGAATCTTATTAAAAATTTTCATAAGATCTATAGAGGGCGCTTCAAACAGTTAGCAGATCTCTAATGATCTGTAAACAAAATTTTCCCGCCAAAATTTGTTTGTGTGCTCAACCCTTCATTCGCTTGGTTTTTCTACGAGATTTTAATGATCCACGATGATAATTTACTCCTGAAACACTTAAAAATGTAATAAAACAGCAAAATAGTGCAGGAAACACACAAACATAGTGAAACATCAAGTTGTTGGAGAAAAGCAAAAATAAATGAAATGAAAAACGAAACTTTTTAATAAGTTTAAAACTAGTTATAAAACTTAATATTTTATATTTCATCGTTCGTTTTCCAATTGCATATCTTTCATTTAAATATTGTATGAAGATTACATTGCAACCCACTCGTTGCAGACAGGCCTGTAAAGTTACCGAGAACGAAAGTATCTTGTAGCAACATTTTTCTTTATTTTTCACCAATTTTTTCTTGTACTTTTTTTTTGATGGGTCTGACGTCTGTTCACTTATTTACTATTTTTAGTGTCTACGATGGAAAAATGTCGGTAATTTATTGCATCCAAAAAGTTTGTTTCGGATGTAAAAAGTTTGCTCGTGAGTAAAATGGACTAAAATTCTTTTCATTTAAGATGCGGGGCTTCTTCGTCACGAAACGACAGTAAAAATTTTTCCTTTTAGAGAGATTAGAGAAAAAGTTTTGTAAGACTTCATTCATTTGGTTTTTGAAATCTATGCAAAATTATAAGCCGACCACAAAGCAAACGAAAAAGGGGTTATTATTGTAAAAAGTTTTCTCTTTGATTTTTGCTTGAAAGGCTTTTTAACATAATTTCTACACAATGTTCGTAGTGTGTTTCAAGAATTGATTTGCCGGTAAAAGCCAACAAAAATCTAATCAGATTATGAGAGTAGAAAGAGGAGAAACAATACGTTCAGACTGAGCTTCAACAAAAATGAAAAAGTAGAAAAAAAACTCATTAAAGTCGACATATTTTCTCGTAGCTCAAATTTATACTGAATCACCTTGGCATGCAATAAAAAAGGCTCATTTTCTATTTCTGTTTACATTTCTCATGAAAAAGGGTTAAGAAAAAAAGACAAATATCATAAAATAAAACAAAAGTGAACAAAAGCAAATAGAAGAGTAGTAGCAAAAAAAAGTCAGGTAATAAAATTGCGGTTAATGTGTGTCGATGTCGAGGCTGTGCCAACCTATTTTCGTTACAAGCATGACACATTTTGTGTTTGTTCAACATACAAACCGAGAGAAAAAAAGGGAAATTTGTGTCTCGCACTTCATAAAAATTTAAATGAATGTCGTTAGCAGCGGGCGAGGGTACTTTTGAGAAAGAAAAGGGTTCTTTGCCGCATTTTTATCTGATAAAAGCTCTTGAAATTTTAGTTTTAATTAATTTTTGAGACACAAATTTCGTGAGACGGAATAATTTTTTTCGCGCGTTTATAAATTTTTTTATAAGTTGACCTTTGACCTTCACATAATTTACGTAATACTTCAAAATTTACCCAAAAATTAAGTAAATGATGGATCGAATGTACCAAAACTACCAAAATTTCATGGGTTATCGATGGGTAGGTTAGTGAGGAGATTGATGAGTATTTAACACACAACTTTTTTTGAATCCTCTTCACTCACTTAGGAAAACATTAACAGGAACAAAAACTTCTAATGATGTAATCGGATCATGCAACAACTTGTATCTCACGGAAAGTAGGTCAGCTTCAAGTTTCATGTGAGTGACGACTTTTGTTTATTTATTTTTCTAAGTCCTTTGAATAATTTAACAGATGAAAAATTGTCTCAGGCCGAATCACTAAAGTAAAAAAAAAGTAGGAAACACAGAAAAAATTGAATCTACGAAACTTTTCCCCTTTATTTTTATTACAATTTTCAATTTTGAGTCACAAACACACACCACATTCAAACACCCCGTTCAGTTTTATGAGGTACTTTAGCTGATTTTTTTTTGTGTGTCTACGTTACGACTTTCATCCTTTACTTCGTTCTTTACTTTTTTGTTAAAGTTGCAGCAACAACAAAAAAAAATGTGAAATTGTGTGACACATATGGCAGCTTTAATCCTTTCTTATCCTTTTTTGTACACAGAAAATAGCGACAACAACGAATGTGGCTTTTTTCCTGGCATTTTTGCATAAAAATTCACTTTTAAATGGGAAAAAGACATAAAAAAGTTTAAGTACATTCACCGTAACGACTGGAAACTTTTTAGGTAGCGGCTTCGAAGGAGTTTATATGCGGCTGGCGCAGGAAAAAAAGCGATGAGGCAGCTAATAAAAATAATATAAGAAGGTAAGAAATGGATAAAGTTAGATTTGTTTTGAATTTTTTTTTCAAGTCAATATTTTTGTTTTCCTACGGATTAGTTTTAGGTAAAAAAAAATTACGATGGAGACGCCCGTTAAATTATTTTTCGTCACACCTGTTTCTGCATCGAAGAGTCATTAATTACCGCCCAAGTCTCTTGACACAGTTTCATTTTGCAAGATAAATTATTAAATAATAAACCTTTTTTTCTTGCCATAACGAGCGAACGGATAATGTTTAATAATATCCATTCCTGCAAAGAAAAATAAAACAAAAAAGGGGAAAATTGATCAGAAAAATTACGAAACAAAAACAAGCAAAGACTAAATCAATTAAAATCAAACAATAAGATTGATTACCGCATCGCATCGCTTTCTTACCTACATTTTCCATCCTTGGCAGTCCATATTGTTTCGCGCGCAGCTATCTCCATAAATATAAAGCATGAACACACAAAAAAACTGATAGATAATTGATTTCTTTTGAAAGTATTTGAAGAGAAAGAGTGTATTAAAAGGAAATGATGAGAAAAAAATGGTTTGTTTGTGGATTTTATTTATCAACAAAGTACGAGGAGCTGAGCAAGCATCCATGAAAAGTTTTTCCAATTAACTTCAATCAATTATGTAGTTTGGTGTGTAAGGGAATTCCCTGTTATTGTTGCCGAATGATGGATGGATTGACGGAAAAGGAATCAGGAAAGATGCTTGGAAGAGAAAAACAAAGTTGATAAGGGTCTTTTGGGATTAAAATTTGTTTTTGGGCTCATATTGCGAGCTCAATTTTTTCGAAAAAAGATCAACAAAATGCCAATTTAGCTCTCAAAAGGACCCAAATTGTATCATTTTGTATCAAGTTAGTTAAACATTTCATTAAATTTTTTAATAATTTTTTGTTTTCTAATACGATAAAAAAAATATGACTTTTATCGTTTAGAAATCTACATAAAATGACGTTTATTTGCAATTTTTTACCGCATTTCAACTTTTTTGAAAAAAAATGCGGTGTTGTGCTCGTGATGTTGTCCGTCCGTCCGTCCGTCTGTGTGGTGTGCTACTTTAACTTTGTTTGAATTAGCAGGTTTGGCGAATTCTTTTTAAATGACAGATTTGACAGCATATTTAAAAAAATTATCCGTTGGAAATTTAAATTAGTTTTCAACCGTTGGAAAATGTTGTCGATGAAAATTAGTGGAAAACGTCGGGAAAACTCGGAAAATTCATGGAAAATCGGAAAATCTTGAAAAATTTCAAAATATTAAAATGTTCAGGGGAGTCTCGTGAGTAACATGAAAAGTGAAAATTGATGAAAATTTTCGGGAAAACTCGGAAAATTAATGGAAAATCGGGAAATCTTGAAAATTTTTTAAAGTTTTAAAATGTTTAGGGGAGTCTCGTGAGTAACATGAAAAGTTAAAATTAATGAAAATTTTCGGGAAAACTCGAAAAATTTATGATAAATCATGGAATTTAACACATTGAAATGCGGTCAAGTCATTCGTTTTATACACGAATGAAATTCATTCTCGTTGATTTTTTTTTTTTTGTGGAAAATCCTCAAATATAAAAAAAACACGTTTAAGACGTTTTTACAACAAAAACTTCAATAAATTTTAGTTTTTTTCTCCCTTTTTCCCCGTTTTTCTATTTTTTGTCTCAATTTCCATTCAAATTCCGTTCAAATATGAATAAAAGACACCCAATAGCTCTGACAAAATATTGCATTTGCCATAATAATATTTCCCTAAGTGAGTTCAAACAATAATAATGTCATTTTAAAAAGGTACCATTTCTGTCGTTTCCATTCGCAGTGTGGATGCCACGTTACGTGCACGAACAGAGAAAATGTGATAGGCAATCGAAATATGTCGAAATGATTATTGTTTTGTGTTTGAACGTGATACTTTTATTAAAACGTCTTCAAAATATATATTTTCTCTGTGGGTGTATGTATTTCATATTTGCACGACAAGCATGGAACCAAACATCGAAGAGAGAAATATTTATTTGTTGAATTCAATTGAATTTCTACATAAATGCATTTTTGGCATCGTTTTCGAACTTTACTTGCTACATATTTGAACAAATAAATTTTTGGAACGTTTTTCCTTCGTAATGTCTCTATCACCATTGTTCGTGTCCTTTACAATTGACTCGAAGTGAGAAGAGAAATTTGATCACTTCCACCCAACTACTTAAAAAAAATAATGTAAATTTATTCGTTTCGCAGTTTTTTTTTTCTTGCTCGTTTAAAAACAATTCAAGTAAAAATTTTCAATGTTGACTCAGATGATTGCGATTGACGCTAATTGTTGACTCAAGTGTTCCGTTCATTTTGTTGAAGAAAATTGTCATTTTTTTTAAATGAACAGTTGATTTTAAGTAACGGCATCGAAAGGTCGTCAAAAAAAATGTTCGAAGATTATGAAATTCTTGATGCCATCGAAGATTTTGGAAATTTTATTTTTTACGGTTGT